>NC_070583.1:36985017-37065017 GCF_027409825.1 Scomber japonicus | reverse complement strand
GCTATTCCCTGTGGACACAGCTACTGTATGAGCTGTATTAAAGGATTCTGGGATGGAGAGGATCAGATGAAGATCTACAGCTGCCCTCAGTGCAGAGAGGCCTTCACACCGAGGCCTGTCCTGAAGAAAAACACCATGTTAGCAGCTTTAGTGGAGCAGCTGCAGAAGACTGGACTCCAAGCTGCTCCTGCTGATCACTGCTATGCTGGACCTGAAGATGTGGCCTGTGATGTCTGCACTGGGAGGAAGCTGAAAGCCTTCAAGTCCTGTCTGGTGTGTCTGGCCTCTTACTGTGAGAATCACCTCCAACCTCATTATGATTTAACTCCATTAAAGAAACACAAGCTGGTGGAGCCCTCCAAGAAGCTCCAGGAGAACATCTGCTCTCATCATGATGAGGTGATGAAGATATTCTGCCGTACAGATAAGAAGAGTATCTGTTATCTGTGCACTATGGAGGATCATAAAGGCCACGACACAGTCTCAGCTGCAGCAGAAAGGACTGAGAGGCAGAGAGAGCTCGAGGTGAGTCGACTAAACATCCAGCAGAGAATCCAGGACAGAGAGAAAGATGTGAAGCTGCTTCAACAGGAGGTGGAGGCCGTCAGTCTCTCTGCTGATAAAGCAGTGGAGGACAGTGAGAAGATCTTCACTCAGCTGATCCGTCTCCTCCAAAAAAGAAGCTCTGATGTGAAGCAGCAGATCAGATCCCAGCAGGAAACTGAAGTGAGTGGAGTCAAAGAGCTTCAGGAGAAGCTGCAGCAGGAGATCACTGAGCTGAAGAGGAAAGACGCTGAACTGAAGCAGCTCTCACACACAGAGGATCACAACCAGTTTCTACACAACTACCCCTCAGTGTCACAACTCAGTGAACCTACAGACTCATCCAGCATCAATATCCGTCCTCTCAGATACTTTGAGGATGTGACAGCAGCTGTGTCAGAGCTCAGAGATAAACTACAGGACATCCTGAGGGACGAATGGACAAACATCTCATTGGCAGTGACTGAAGTGGACGTTTTACTGCCACAACCAGAACCCAAGACCAGAGCTGAGTTCTTAAAATATTCACGTGAAATCACTCTGGATCCAAACACAGTAAACAGATATGTGTTATTATCTGAAGGGAACAGAAAAGTAGATTATACGAGTCAACAACAGTCTTATTCTAGTCACACAGACAGATTCACTTATCATCTTCAGGTCCTGAGTAGAGAGAGTCTGACTGGACGTTGTTACTGGGAGGTGGAGAGGAGAGGAGGAAGAGTTCGTGTAGCAGTCGCATACAAGAATATCAGCAGAGCAGGAAGTGAATCTCTATTTGGAATTAATGACAAATCTTGGTGTTTATACTGTGACACTAGCAGTTATAGATTTTGGTTCAACAACATTAAAACTCGCGTCTCAGGTCCTGATTCCTCCAGAGTCGGAGTGTACCTGGATCACAGAGCAGGTATTCTGTCCTTCTACAGCGTCTCTGAAACCATGACTCTCCTCCACAGAGTCCAGACCACATTCACTCAGCCTCTCTATGCTGGACTTTATGTTGGTGGTTTATCCACAGCTGAGTTGTGTAAAGTGAAATAGACAGAAGTCATTTCAGACTTCATGAGTCAGATGTTGTAATTCTTCATGTTTTTGTCTCCATGTTTCTGAGCTGCTCAGAGATCAGCTGACATGCTAATAATGATATTCAACACTTTGTTTACTTTATGTATGTGTCGTTTATATGTTCAGTTTCTTTAAATGTGACTTTTTCCTGTGAGTTTTTATCCATGGAGGCTCTCACTGCTTATCACCATGTTTTTAACCTTCACTGACATTTCTTCAGATGTAAATGTGAACTTCTCTTTGTTCTAAATGTTAGTTTCATGTTTGTATTGATGTATTTGTGTCTGTTGTTTCTTAAACAGAGAAAACAGCAGAACTTCCTTCATCACAGATAATTTGTTCTCATCACTTTGTAAATTCATAAAGAAATGTTCAATCAAACTGTAATGATCATGATAATAATCATTAATGATGTTCTTGTACATAGCTGACATTCTGGGTTACACTAACTGACTGTGTGGATGAAGTCAATCTGAACATGAAATCATTGATCACACTTTACTGATTGGATGTGTCAACAATCTGAAGCTTCAATAATCAATAAACACCATTTTATCAACAGTGATCAAAGTGTTTTCTTCTCATTCAAAGCTTGTGTACTTTTACTGTAATACTGCATACTACATTACTATAATACTGCAGTACTTTTACTGTAATACTGCATACTACATCACTATAATACTGCAGTACTTTTACTGTAATACTGCATACTACATCACTATAATACTGCAGTACTTTTACTGTAATACTGCATACTACATCACTATAATACTGCAGTACTTTTACTGTAATACTGCATACTACATCACTATAATACTGCAGTACTTTTACTGTAATACTGCATACTACATCACTCTTTGGACTGCTGCTTGGAAGCCAATAGTTTCTAATCTAGGCAGCGCCATCTTGAGCATTTCAGGTGCATGTTGTGAAAAATAAAAACACAGATTTTACTTATATGGGCATGAGGCGGGGCCATGGGCGGAGCGGGAAAGTTGCTATGGTTACGAGAGCTGGATCTCGAGGACATTGGGCAATCAACCTGTCAATCAGGACGTAGCCACGCCCTAATGAATACCCTGCTTTATCGTCACATATAAAATCAGGGAGGCCAAAATGTCCCAAATGAACATCATACTGCATTGAAGAAGGCTTTAAACTAGCGATTGAGACCATAAACACATTTTGAAAACGTTTACTGAGGTTAGAAATCAAGTGAGAAGTTGGTGAATTCTCCATTGACTTGTATAGAGACGGTCGCCCCCTGGTGGCCTTTTGATAGAATGCAGCTCTAAGTTACTTCCTGGTTGGCTTCATTTCAGAGGACCAGAACTCCCCGCCTGGGTGGAGATCCTTCCACACTAACAGTGAGCACGTCAGCAACCTCTGTTACTTTCACATCCGTAGCAATCTTAATGGTGTTTATATCTTCTCACACACACATAAACAGACAAGATAATATTTAAATAGACATTATGACGAGTGCTGCTCATTTGGGTGTGAAAACTTTCTTGAGATGATTTTTATTGTGATTTGATGTTGTATAAATAAACATTGATGACATCATTCTGCACATAGAACAACATTCAGCTGAAGGAAGAAGAAGAAAAACATATTTTCATACTTTAATCATTCTTGTCTATTTTTTACATGCTTTTATCACATACTGTTGGAACCTAATATTAAAAAAAACCCAAACATATCGACCCTGGAGGACAAAGGTTGCACCGTTGACAGGAAGACAACCGGAGGGATAAACGAGAATTAAGAAAAATAATCAAATATACATGAAACGCCTCCGATACGTCTTTAAAATATAAAATATAAATAAAATATATCAGCAGATATCAGACGGCATCATCACAGTAGGAGTAGGAATCACCAGAGGCTCTACGATACAATATTATTACGAAAGGATATTGTCACGATACAATATTTTCATGATACGATATTAGCACGATACGATATTAGCACGATACGATATTAGCACAATACGATATTAGCACAATACGATATTATCACAATACGATATCACGATACGATATTATCACAATACGCTATTATCACGATACAATAATGTCAGGATACGATATTAGCACTATACGATATTATCACAATACGATATTATCACAATACGATATTATCACAATACGATATTGTCACGATACGATATTGTCACGATACGATATTGTCACGATACGATATCACAATATGATATTAGCACAATACGATATTAGCACAATACGATATTGTCACGATACGATATTAGCACAATACGATATTGTCACGATACGATATCACAATACTACGGAAGCGTTTAGCATCCACTTAAATAAAAAATAAATTAACATAAAAAGCTGTATTTCTGAATAATTGTTTTTCCTGAATTAACACGATACTTCAAAATCCTGCGAGAATCTCACACCTGCAAGTAACGTTAAGCTACTGTTGCTGCTCATGATCTTACGGAAATTGTTGTCCCATATCGTGAAAGAAAATTTGTCCGAATAACTGAAAAAAAAAATTACTCAGAAAAACATTTTTTTTTTAAAAGTGAATCCAATACACGTCTGTACGATACGATATTATTACGATTTTACATACATCGCGATATGCTGCAAATTTTGTCCTCAAAGGAAAACTTCCTCCTGCTCGCTGACTGTCACCAGAAAACCAGCCAGAGCCCTCTAGTGGACAAAAGAAGCAACTGATTTTATTATTCTGGTACCAAAAACTTACTTCGATATTTACCGTCTGTGTATCGATACAATATTGTCCCGCAAAATATCACTGATACTGATATATGAGGTTAATATCAGCTGATGATGATAATGATGATCAATAAAAATCTTTTTAATTTGGCTTTAATTGAATTTCATTTATTAATCTGCCTTTTATTTTGTATTTTATCCTGTTCATTTTATTGTTTCTTCTTCATGATTCACCTTTTACTCTTTTACTCTTTACTTTTATTTTGTAGTAGTCTTTCCTGTTATGTATTTTTTTAACATTTCATTCATCTTTTATTAACCCTTATTTTTTTAAATTCATTTTCTTAATTTTTTAATGTATTTATTTTTTAAATTTTAATCTTACCTCTGGTGTTTCTTCATTTTATTTTATAGTATAATTTTCTTTTATATCTTTTTTAATATTTAATAATCTTTTATTAGCCCTTTATTTTATTTTGTATTTATTTTTTGTATTTTATTTTGTATTTATTTTTTGTATTTTATTTTGTATTTATTTTTTGTATTTTATTTTGTATTTTTTTATTTAAATTTTTTAATCTTACCTCTGGTGTTTTCTCACTTTATTTTATAATATACTTTTCTTTTTCTCTCTTTTTAAAATATTTAATAATCTTTTATTGGCTCTTTATTTTATTTTGTACATTTTAATCTTACCTCTGGTGTTTCCTCATCGCAGATTTTTGAGTTATGATAGTGTTTCCTATTTTTAATGAGTCCCAAAAAGTGCTATTCAAATAAAGTCGGATGGATAGATGGATAGATAGATAGATAGATAGATAGATAGATAGATAGATAGATAGATAGATAGATAGATAGATAGATAGATAGATAGATAGATAGATAGATAGATAGATAGATAGATAGATAGATAGATAGATAGATAGATAGATAGATAGATAGATAGATGGATGGATGGATGGATGGATGGATGGATGGATGGATGGATGGATGGATGGATGGATGGATGGATGGATGGATGGATGGATAGATGGATAGATAGATAGATTGGACTCCTTGGTGGCCTGATTCTGACCCACGGACCTTACATTTGACACCACTGCATTCATACTTTCACCTGAGTTCAAATCTGAGTTTCGATGTCACGTTCTTGAGAGCTCGTGTTTAACCGTTTCTAACCCTCGCTCACTGCTGCATTGTTACATTTAGCGACATGAAACGGCTGCCAGCGGAGTAATGAGACGACTTCCTGCGTGAGTGACGGATAATCACACGTTACTAACTCCTCCAACAGAAGAGAGGAGTCAGGTGTCGCCGCTGCACGCCTCCCTCCGCCCGCTCAAACAATACACCGGCACTCACCTGGTGACATCACCGGCTGGCCTGGCCTTCTGATTGGCTGTGGGGGTCAGTGTGGGGGTCAGCGTGTGTGTGTGTGTGTGTGTGTGTGTGTGTGTGTGTGTGTGGGCGAGCGTGTGCCACCACTGGAGCGTTGTAAATGTGTTTCGTTGTGTTTGTACAAAGCGTTCCCGCCGGTTAGTGAAGTGTGAAGAAAGAGAGAGACTTGATATTTCCTCCTCTGTGTGTGTGTGTGTGTGTGTGTGTGTGTGTGTGTGTGTGTGTGTGTGTGTGTGTGTGTGTGTGTGTGTGTGTGTGTGTGTAAACCAGTATATTATAATTAAACTCAGAGGTTTTGAATTGTCCTGCACATAGCTGTAATGTGAACTAAACTCTATTCAAAAAAAATCACACAATTTAACCCTTTACATACCGCTCATATTCACACTCTGAATTATTCTCTACATAAATTCACTTTAATAAATTAACCAGTTTCATTAATAAAATAATAATAATTAAAAAAAAAGACATTCATAATCACAGATTTATTATCCAAGAGAATATTTTGATAGAATATGAAGAATACAACATGTTTAAATGCTGATTTTTGGTCAAATTTGTACTTTTGCATTAAAGAAAATATGTATTAGCTGCAGAAAAATTAAAAAATTATGAATTATATTAACAGTTTTTTATACTCTGGGTCATATTAGGAAAAGACTGACTAAAAGAAATGTGTATATGATGATTTTTACAGTTTTTAAATGTAAAAAAAAGGTTAAATATGACCCTGAAGTATGTCAGAGTTAAGAAAAACATGTAATACATCAAATAACACAAACTCAAGGGTTATTTTAGCTACTTATTTTACTTTAATGTTCAATTTTCCTTTTATAAAATCCATTTTCTTACACTGTCTTTAATAAAAACAGCTGATTACACCTTACTGTCTTATCTGTGTAAGGTGATTTTACAGCTTTTAAAGGTAAAAAAAAGGTCGAATCTGACCCTGAAGTATGTAAGAGTTAAGGAAAACATGTAATACAGCAAATAACACAAACTCAGAAGGTTATTTTAGCTACTTATTTAACTTATAAACATGTTTAAAGTTCAATTTTCTTTATATAAAATCAATTTTCAAACAGCTGATTACACCTTACTGTCACTTACTGTCTATCGGCACCAACAGTTAAAACTTATTGAGCTACTTCAGGTTAATAAAATGATTTATGACGACTCAGCTCATGGTTTTAATGGCAATATATAACTCCAATATCATTTTAATATAGAAAGAATTGGTATTTATTCCTCTGGGATCCATTTCGGACCATTGGATGAATTTATAAAGGATGAAAATTGAAATAAAAGAAAATTAATTCCAATTTTTCTTCTTTTTTTTTGGCTGTTTCAGGCATTTTTCTACATTTAAAACATTTATATATTGAATATTTTACAAAATATTATCAATCAGCAGCTTCTGTGCAAAATAACTGAGAAATAATAGAGTTGAAATGACATCATCAGTTTGTCAATAGATGTTTTATTATTATTATTATTAAAGTTATTATAAAATCAAATGAAGCAAACTGAGTAACACCAGCGTTGGGTTAAAGGTCGGTGGTTCATACCTACAGCAGACAAACTTTTTCTCCTCTCAGTCAAACAGCAACAGGTCCGAGTAGTTTCTCTCCTCAGCAGGTTCCCGCCACACCGCAAACTAATCTGCTTTAATCCCGACAGGAATCCGGCGGACTTAACGCCTCCAAATCTAAAAATCTGACCACACAACTTTTCATTACTTCCATATTAAGAGCTGAGAGCTAAGACGGCTCAGTTTATCACAGCAGTTAATGTCCACAAAACAGCCCAAAATATCCCGACGTGTGAACGCACCATTTACAGGAAACACAGGGTCGAGTTATCGCCCCCCGCAGGCCGCAGGGAGAATTACAGCCACATGCTTTATTTTGAAATCAGGAGGTTTTATTTTTTAGGAAGTGAGGACATTTTTTGTAAAAGTTTGGTAGCGTGGGGACACTTTGAGAACTGTATTATTTTAATAAATTACTGTAAAATAATTACAATAATTTACTGTGAATTTACAATAATAATTTTTACAGTGTAGAAGCTGAAGGTAAAAACTCTCAGGAGAGGATTTATTTAGCTTTTTTGAGAATATTATTTTTATAATTATTGCTTAACCCTCCTGTTGTCCTTGAGTCAAGGAAGGAAGCGAGGGAGGGAGGAAGAAGGAAGGAAGGAAAGGAGGGGAGGAGGGAGGAAGAAGGAAGGAACGGAGGGAGGGAAGGAAGGAACGTAGGAAAGGAGGAAGGAAAGGAGGGAGGAAAGAAAGAAGGAAAGGAGGGAGAGAGGAAGGATAGGAGGGAGGAAAGAAGGAAGGAAAGGAGGGAGAGAGGAAGGAAAGGAGAGAGGAAAGAAGGAAGGAAAGATTCTTTAATGCAGTAAAAGTTAAAGTCCTGCATGGAAATAGGAAACAGGAAGTAGCATCACACAGATAAAGTTAGAATGAGCTCTGAGTGTCATCAGAGGACCAAACACGGGACTGTGAGGGTGACGGCCGTTTTGTAAATCCTCTATTTGACACACACACACACACACACACACACACACACACACACACACACACACACACACACACACACACTCTCCTCTGAAAGACCAACCAGACACCTCAGAAACACAAACATGGAGCAGAAAAGGCTGCAGACCGCCGGCCGCTGTTGTGTCTACAAACCAAACACTGCGGGGGGGCAGAGAGAGAGGGGGGGGGGGCAGAGTGTGTGCGAGGTCTGAACTGCAGCCAAGCCTGGAGGGGCAACCAGTGCGGTGCCAACAACGCCGGTCGCCATGGCAACGGTAGTAGTAGTAGTAGTAGTAGTAAGAGAGGAACTATTCAGAGAGTTGAATCAAACACTTTAATGATGTTTGTGGAAACGTTTCACTGAGCGGGAAAGTTTCTGTTAAATCAGGATTTATTTTAAGAGTGAGAAGATTTTAAAATCAGAAACTGGAAACATTTCTGTAAAATTAAGATTTATTTGAGAAAGTGACACAAGCTTCTTATAAACTGAGGATGCTGAGGACATTTTTAGAAAGAGAGAGAAACTATTTCATAAACTGGATGCTTAGGGAAGAGGTGTAATTTTTTATTTGAAATCAGGACTTTTTTTTTTAGAAAGTGGGGATATCTTTTGTGAAAATATAAGTTTTGTAGAGTGGAGACACTTTGAGAATGTGGGAACAGTTTTCGATGTTTTTAGAAAATGAAATGATGCGTCATTATTTTTTAAAATTAGGACTTTTATTAGAAAGTGAGAAAACTTTAATAAACTGAGGATTCTTTAGAAAGACATTTTAATTTGAAATTATGACTTTTTTTTTAAGAAAAATGGTTTTCCGTGTCCCTCGCCCGGACGCGGGTCACCGGGCCCCCCCCCGGAGCCAGGCCTGGGGGTGGGGCTTGGGGGCGAGCGCCTGGTGGCCGGGCCTTCGCCCATGGGGCGTGGCCGGGCACAGCCCAAAGAAGGGACATGGGACCCCTCTCCCACAGACTCACCACCAGTGGAAGGGGCCAAAGGGGTCGGGTGCATTGTGAGCTGGGCGGCAGCTCGGCAAGGCCATGGAAAAAGACTTCCGGACGGCTTCGAAGAGATTCCGGTGTCAGAGCTTGGTCCGCATTGCCAGTAATAAGTCAGACTTGTTTCCGGTGAGGGTTGGACTCCGCCAGGGCTGCCCTTTGTCACCGATCCTGTTCATAATCTTTATGGACAGGATTTCTAGGCAAAGCCAGGTTGTGGAGGGGGTTCGGTTTGGTGACCTCAGGATTGGGTCACTGCTTTTTGCGGATGATGTGGTCCTGTTGGTTTCATCAGACCGTGACCTCCAACTCTCTCTGGATCGGTTAGCAGCCGAGTGTGAAGCAGCCGGGATGAGAATCAGCACCTCTAAATCCAGAGTCCATGGTCCTCAACCGGAAAACGGTGGAGTGCACTCTCCGGGTCGGGATGAGATCCTGCCCCAAGTGGAGGAGTTCAAGTACCTCGGGGTCTTGTTCACGAGTGAGGGAAGGATGGAACGTGAGATCGACAGGCGGATCGGTTGCGGCGTCTGCAGTAATGCGGACTCTGCACTGATCCGTCGTGGTGAAGAGAGAGCTGAGCTGAAAGGCAAAGCTCTTGATTTACCAGTCGATCTTGGTTCCTACCCTCACCTATGGTCATGAGCTTTGGGTAGTGACCCAAAGAACAAGATCGCGGGTACAAATGGTCGAAATGAGCTTCCTCCGTAGGGTGGCTGGGCTCTCCCTTAGAGATAGGGTGAGAAGCTCAGTTATCCGGAGGGAGCTCGGAGTAGACCCGCTGCTCCTCCGCGTTGAGAGGAGCCAGATGAGGTGGATTTATTTTAGAAAACAAGAAAAGCTTTTTATAAACTGAGGATGTTTTGGAACGAGCTGACATTATTATTTAAATTAGGACTATTTTAGAAAGTGTTTGAGGATTGAAACGTGGTTTTAGGGTTAATAAAGGCACATAAAGGGTTAAATGTAAGAAAATAGTTTAATTTAAAAGATTCATTTTGCTTCAGAGACCAAACAACAAACAGAGAAAATAAACTAACATGAGAATGAAGTGATTATCTGTGTGTGTGTGTGTGTGTGTGTGTGTGTGTGTTCAGCAGTGATGTTTCTGGTCGCCGTAGCGATGGAGCGAGGCCAGAGTCCCACAGTGAGCACGCTCAGACCAGAGTGAAACCGTCCAATCACAGAGCGGCTGCCACAGTTTTCCTGTCGCAGGGGGTCGCTGGCACCAATCAGCTCCTCAGATACCTGCCAATAACACACACACACACACTGACACACACACACACACACACACACACCGACCGACACACACACACACACCGACCGAGCGACCAACACACACACACCAATCAGCTCCTCAGATACCTGCCAATAACACACACACACGCACACACACACACACACACACACACACACCGACACACACCGACCGAGCGACCAACACACACACACCAATCAGCTCCTCGGATACCTGCCAATAACACACACACACACCGACACACACCGACTGAGAGAGAGAGAGAGACACACACACACACACACACACACACACACACACACACACACACACACACACACACACACAGACACACACTTTGTTTACTACTAGCTGAGTCAGCAGCAGCCAATCAGAGCCGGAGAAGCGGCTCATTGAATCAAAGTGATGTCGGTTCAGCTTGTCGCTGCGTCTCTGATGTGATTAAAGGTTCAGTTCACCTCAAACCTCAAACTCTCCTCCAGCCGTTTGTTTCATCTCAGAGGCGACAGAGTTCAGACTCACATCTACAGACAGGCTGCTTTCTGTCTGAATGATCCTCAAACCTGACAGGAAGTAGAATGAATCTCAGCGTGAAGCTCTGATGATTCCCCTCCTGAATCCACATCAGACTAAATCCAGAAAGACTGTAACCACTCAGAAGGTGCTCGACCCAAAAACACGAATTCAGAAGAGAAATCAAGTATCCAAACAAAACTTATTTAATTACACAAAACTAAAACCAGGCTTCAAACTTAAAGGAGTAAACTAAACTATAACCCTGGTAAGTTTCAGCAGGATGAGACTTTAGAGACAGATGAACTAAGGAATATAAACACGTAGCTGGTATCTAGAAACACTGATATATATTCTCATGTGTTTTTGTCTTTCATCCAAAACAAAACTCGGTTTTAGGTCACTTAACAATTATTTCTGAAAACTTCGGCCAAAGTGGAGTTTAGGAAAACTCTGTGTTAATGTTTGCATGTTTAGGGGAAAACAGAGATTTAGGTTCACAAGCATAAAAGTATGCAACAGACAATGCATCAACGTCAGGTGTGCGACCTTTGTTTAGGCCACTGTGAAGCGCTTGACGGTTTATTTATTCGGCTTCGTGAAGATGAAAACTATTCTGAAAACGATCTGGTGTGACTATTACTGAAAACAGAGGGGGGAAATATTGTTTTTTATAAATACCCAGCTACGTGTATACATGGCCTGGGAAAGGAATGAAAATAAAGAGAAGACTGATGAGAGGATGATGAGGATGATGAAGGCCAGCTGTGGAAGAGAATGAAGAATGCTTTATAAAATATTCCTATGATCAAAGTGGTTGATGATTAATTATCTGATGTTAGACCCATCAATATTAATCTTTGTGAAACCTAAAACCAAACCTGTCTGTTATAACAGGAAGTGGAGGATTTCTGTGTTTATATTTAAAGGTTGATAGCTGTTCCTCTCTTACTAAATAAACTGCTGCAGTGTTTGGAGGCTCTGACTGAAGAAGCTGCTGACGGCGCCCTCTGCTGGCAGCTCTGTGAACTGCTGCTGTCTGCTTTATGAACTGTTTCAGTAGAGTAGAGGAGAGTCTGTGTTGACCCTTAAAACGAGGCAAACATCAGTAAAATGTTTTAAATGATTAATATTAAATAAATTATGATTTTCCTGCTTTGTAGCAGTGGTGATAAATTAGCTTAAGCTTCAGGTTTTAAGTGTTTTAAGGGACTGACTGCAGCTTGTGAAACAGGCTTATGGTACATTACATGGTATATTTGATGCTTTTGAAATAAGGAAAATTACATATTTGTGGTATTTTACAGTGGAGAACAACCAGATGCACAGTGTGATTATATAACATTCATACAACAGCAGCTACTTGGAGCAAACCATTGTACAACGATGACTGATTCACCAGTTCCTCAGTTTTCATCTGAACTCAACGATAACGGAGCTGTGGAGTATTTTATTATAATGTGGTGTATGTTAGGGTTAGGGTTTGTAATCCTTTCAAAATAAAATGCATTTCACAGAATAAGCACTTCTAAGTTGACCACAATGTTGTTGTAGCATTTCTTTTCTATATTTATGAAGTAGAGACCTAAGGCTCATTCTGCTTTTGATTCCCAATCAGGATTCACTGGTAAGAACTGCAGTTTTATGTCGTGTTTAGTTTGTATTGAACCTGTCCAGGTAGCAGCAGCAGGTGTCAACGGTCCTTCAGCATCAAAGTCTTTAAACTAAAACCTACATATTGTCTGTAAGCTCATGGTGACGGTAGCCGTTGCCTCGTGTCAAACCTGCAGCCTTCATCTGCTGCCAGCCGCCAAATTACAGCTTTAACCTGTCAGATCATCAGAAACCCTCTTTAGGAAGGAGGGGCGCTGATGTCAGATTATCAGAAACAGTTAAACCTGGTGTTTCTTTAGGAAGGAGGGGCGCTGATGTCAGATTATCAGAAACACTTAAACCTGGTGTTTCTTTAGGAAGGAGGGGCGCTGATGTCAGATTAACGCTGGTGTTTCTTTAGGAAGGAGGGGCGCTGATGTCAGATCATCAGAAACCCTTAAACCTGGTGTTTCTTTAGGAAGGAGGGGCGCTGATGTCAGATCAGTGAGATAACGGTGTTTTAGAGCTGCAGCGTTTAAATGTCACTCTGACAGAAAGCAGATTAAAGATCGACGTGAAGTCAGATAATCCTCTGCTGCGTTCACACTGAGACAGTTTGGAGGTCAGAGTTTAGAGATTATCAAACAGACAATCAGGAGCTCAGCAGAAGGACATGCTTCATGTAGTTAAAGGGTCATAGGTCAGATTAATTCAATATTTAATGACACAAAACACAAAAAGGAGAAGAACAAGATTATAACTCTTAACATATTTAATAAAAACTTAAATTAAAAAGATAACTTCTCTGCTAAATAAATCAAATGATGAACCACAGCTCATGAACCAGCAGTAAACATGCTGATGGTGAAGGTGGCGCCCTCTGCTGGCAACATGAAGACCAGAGAGATGTTAAGTTGCTAGAGGAGTCAGTTTAACCACAAGATCCTGGAGAGAAAACAGACAGAGAAGTGTCACAGAAATACAGAAATACATAACAGCTGATTAATGCTTCAAGTTTGGAGAAAACAAATTCACAATATAGTTGATCAAGTTCATGTTTGTTAAACTCAACTCTTAAAAATACACCTATACATATTTATTAATAAAGTTAGAAAGAAAAGTGTCTGAGATTCATTCATCAAATCCTCCAAATACTAAAGTAAGGTACTAGCACCTCTAACTGTACTGCAGTGAAGTACTAGTACCTCAAACTGTACTACAGTAAAGTACTAGTACCTCAAACTACTACAGTAGAGTACAAGTACCTCTAACTGTACTATAGTAAAGTACTAGTACCTCTAACTGTACTGCAATAAAGTATAAATACCTCTAACTACTACAGTAAAGTACTAGTACCTCAAACTACTACAGTAGAGTACAAGTACCTCTAACTGTACTATAGTAAAGTACTAGTACCTCTAACTGTACTACAGTAAAGTACAAGTACCTCTAACTGTACTACAGTAAAGTACTAGTACCTCTAACTGTACTACAGTAAAGTACTTTTCTTCTTTGACTCTCAGATGAACGAACCTTAAACATGGAGATCTTAACGTTGGAGATGCTCCTCAGAGCTCTGACGATGTCGATCATCGGGATCGTCCAGGTCAGAGACTTCCTCATCGCCTTTGCTTTCGCCACCAGGCCGTTGTACTCCTGCCGATCACGTTTCATTAACACGGGACAAACCGCTCCACAGACGCATGAAACAACGGTGACTGTGAGATAACTGAAGATGACCGACCTTTAAGTCTTCAGACAGTTCCTGTTTTAAGGACTTGACTCTGGCGCGTTTGACTCTAATCTGCTCCTACGGGACCAACACGGTTAAACATTTCCTGTTTGATCGCAGGTTGAAATTAAACGTGGAGACATTAAATCCTACCAGAATCTTCTTCGCAGCATTTAAGTCCTGTTTGCCGACGGCCAACGCCAGCCAGACTTTGTGGTTCTCCTCCTCGGACGTTTCTGCTGCCGCCGTCATTCGAGCCAAGAAGTCCGCGCCGCTGTCTTCGTACACCTTATAGAAAACATCGGTGTACTTCTGGATGTTGTCCGCTTCTCTCTGAACCTGCAGGACATGTGAAGAGAGTTAGTAAACACAGACTGAATATAAGAAATGGACGTAACATCCGTGACGTCACCCATTGGTTTGTGGACTGCTGCTCGGAAGCCAATAGTTTCTAATCTGGGCAGCACCATCTTGAAAATTTCAGGTGCATGCTGGGAAAAATAAAAACACGGATTCTACTTATATGGGCATGAGGTGGGGCCGTGGGTGGAGCGGGGAGGTTGCTATGGTTACGAGAGCTGGATCTCGAGGACATTGGTCAATCAACCTGTCAATCAGGACGTAGCCACGCCTCCTAATGCATACCCTGCTTTATCGTCACATATAAAATCAGGGAGGCCAAAATGTCCCAAATGAACATCATACTGCATTGAAGAAGGCTTTAAACTAGCGATTGAGACCATAAACACATTTTGAAAACGTTTACTGAGGTTAGAAATCAAGTGAGAAGTTGGTGAATTCTCCATTGACATGTATAGAGACGGTCGCCCCCTGGTGGCCTTTTGATAGAATGCAGTTCTAAGTTACTTCAACGTTGGCCTCATTTCAGGTTCCTTCCAAGCCAGCAGAGAGATGTAATCCTGTTCTGGTCTCCTCCCAATTGGACATGGACCTCTTCTAAAAAGGCAGGCGTCCAGGAGGATCTAAGCCCAGACACTCTCTGCTTGTATCCACAGTCTCATTGTTTGGGTCACTACTCAAAGCTGGTGAGCATAGGTTTTAGTTTAGTTTGTTTGGATCCCCATTAGCCGTTACCAAGGCAACAGCTACTCTTCCTGGGGTCCATGTTAAAATAAATACAACCAATTACAATATAACATAAATGCATACATAAATAGAGTCTCATTATAAATCCTTTAACCCTTTGACATTCATAAAACTCAATAAAAGCATCACTAATTAAAACATGGAACAGAATTAGATTTTTTAAAAAGCATGTGTGAGTCCTTTACCTCCTTCAGATCCAGGTATTTAACGATAAGGTTTCCTCCCTTCTCCAGTATGACCCCCAAAAGCTCTGAGCTGTACTGTTGGAGACATTATCGCACGTTAAAAGAGAAAAGTTTATTAGGTCTTCTTTACATAGGTTTAGCCAACATTTGTTAACACTTTCATTTACAAAGTCCTCTGATTTCATTCTTATTTCCTGGAGTCGTTTGCAGATAATTAATAGTTCATTTTTGGGACATTTTACAGAGAGAGATGTACAATTTGGTAAAAAATCACAAGAACAAACTGAAAAAAGGTGTTGAGCTCATTTACCTCAAACTGTACTACAGTCAAAACACTTTTTATACAATTTGAGGTACTTGTACTTTACTGTAGTACAGTTTGAGGTACTAGTACTTTACTGTAGTACAGTTTGAGGTACTAGTACTTTACTGTAGTACAGTTTGAGGTATTTGTACTTTATTGCAGTACAGTTTGAGGTACTAGTACTTTACTAAACTAACCTTTTTCTCCTCATAATCTGTACCAAGTGCATCCTCCTCTGTCTAATGTCCCAACTAATGTACTAAAATTAACTGTTAAATATCTCCAAATGTCCAGGAAGCGTCACTGACACTTGAAATCTTTGTTAAATGGACGTAATTATCAGCTGAGTGAGCAAATATGAGCCTTAAAGACGCCTGCTGTCTGTTTCTGTTCAGTATTCTCACACCTAAATGATGATGATGATGATGATGATGATGATGGAGGTGCCTGATCTTTGCCTAAAAGGCCCCAAAGTGAAACAGAGGACCTTATAGTCACCTTAACAGGCAGCTGTTGGCGCCGCTCCTTCACGCTCTTCAGACTCGTCAACAGTTTCTGCCTCTCCTCCACGATCTTAGTGCTCTGCCTCCTCCTCCGCCCGTCCTCCTCCAGTTGTTTCTACCCAACGACAAAAAATGTTTTAAGAGATAAATGTAATCAGGTATTCAGGTTCATTAACAGCTACTTTCCGCCACTAGGGGGAGCTCTAAGCCTTAGTATAGGATAATGTAGTCAGGTATTTGGTTCATTAACAACTTTAAGCCACTAGGGGGAGCTCTGAGCCTCAGTAAAGGATAATATAGTCAGGTGTGAAACGTGTGGAGCAGAGTTTTCGAACATCTCATACCTCCAGCTTGGCCTTCTCCGCTGAGACTTGCTGTTTGCGCTCCAGCAGCTCGTTGGTGCTGATGCCCAGCTGCTCCATCTCCACCATGATGGTCTGGCAGCGCTGTTGGTGAGACGTGTCCACCTCTTCGAACCCAAGTTCCATCTTCTTAATGCTCGCCTTAAACATGAGTCTTCTCTGCTTCAGATAGCGAGTCTCCATGTCTGGCATGAGACAAGAGAGAAATCAGAGAGTTGATGATCGACTTCAGCTGAAGGCTCAGTGATGTTTGTTAGTGTCCATGTGGTTTAGTTTAAATTTAAAGGGTTAAAATGTGAAAATTAACGTATGAATAACTTCACACATTATTTTTTTGTGGACCCAGCATCAAATTTCTGCTTTTAATCCATTTAGAGAGAATATATTAGAGGGTTATGGTAAAAATGTCTAAGTGGTGTAACCATAAAAACTTTGTAAAGGAACAAAGGAAGGAAGGGAGGGAGGAAGGAAGGAAGGAAGGAAGGAAGGAAGGAAGGGAGGGAGGGAGGAATGAGAATATATTAGAGGATTATGGTAAATATGTCTAAGTGGTGTAACCATAAAACTTTGTACCAAATAATTGAACGTTGCTTAAAAACAGTAAATAGTCAATAAAACACCTTCCTTCCTTCCTTCCTTCCTTCCTTCCTTCCTACCTACCTAACACCATATCAACTAGTTTGGCATGATCTTACATTATAACTTTTATATTTAATATTCAATTCTTTTGTGGTTACACCATTTGACATTTTCAGGAGCATTCAGTCTTACTTTTGGTAAAAAATTGTGTAAATGTCATTTAAATGACATAAAACCAACAAAAATACTAAATGTACATTTTAACAAACCTGATGCTGCTTTTAAATCTAGTTTAACTGATTTATGAATTCATCATCTTACCAACATTTATTTATCTCCGACCCTGAAACGTTTCTTACCTCTGGCTCTCGTGGCGTAGCTGTCGTTCAAATCCTCCAGCTCCTTCTGGTGTTTCTGTGAGGAACATGTGAGCAGACTCGGACTTTTACTAATACAACAAAAGACAATTGAGTCTTAACAAAAAACTAGGGCTGTCAGCGTTAACGTGTTAATCGCGATTAGATTAATGCAATCCATGCGTTTTTAAATCTCATTTTAATGTTGCAAGCCTTTTTGTCCCTTCTACTCCCCCGTAGACGGCTCCTCTAGCTGTAGCGCTATGCTTTGAAGTGGCCTCCTGCAGTAAACCTACCGCGCTGATGGAAAGTAAGAGAGCTACTGGACTTTTGAACGGCTTGTTTAACTTTAAAACACTTCCAGACGCTTCAGTTGACAAGTCAAAAGTAAAATGCAACCTGTGTCAAACGGAGTTTAACTACCACCGGAGTACGTGGAGTTTGAGTTAGCACCTCCACGCTAAACACCCAGGTGCAGCCAAGCCAGCCTCAGCTCCACCAAAGGACCATTTTGGAGTGTGGGAGTCGCAGCAGAGTCGTGATTGATTCCCAGTTAAGACACTCTGGTAAGAAATGCTTTACATTATGGGCTTAAAACTGCCTTCAAATGGAAAATAACAAGATTTTAAACATGACATTCAAAACGCCATTAATCGTGATTAACTATGGAAATTCTGCGATTAATCTCAATTAAAAAATTAATCGTTTGACAGCCCTAATTAAAACACATTAGAGACTCATTCTGACCTTCTTGATTTCAGTGATGAGTATTTTGGCGGCCGTCTCTTTGTCTCTCTGGTCGGTGTGAGAGCTGTGAGCTTTATCCAGCAGCTGAACCTCCGACACCACCGACTCCATCAGCAGCTCGGCCTTCACAGCACAGTTCTTCATCTTCAGCTCAGAGATCTCCTGAGCCTGAGCGGTCTGCACGGCCTTCAGCTCCTCCTCTCGCTCCTGCAAGCAACACAGCCAATACTGATATAAGGAAGGTAGGTAGGTAGGAAGGAAGGAAGGAAGGAAGGAAGGAAGGAAGGAAGGAAGGAAGGAAGGAAGGAAGAGATCTCCTGAGCGGTCTGCACGGCCTTCAGCTCCTCCTCTCGCTCCTGGAAGCAACACAGCCGGTAAACCTCTACTCATACTGAAGGAAGGAAGGGAGGAAGGAATGAAGAAAAGAAGGAAGGAAGGAAGGAAGGACGGAAGAAAAGAAGGAAGGAAGGAAGGAAGGAAGGAAGGAAGGAAGGACGGAAGAAAAGAAGGAAGGAAGGAAGGACGGAAGAAAGGAAGGAAGGAAAGAAAGAAGGAAAGAAAAGGAAAGGAAAGGAAAAGAAGGAAGGAAGGAAGGAAGGAAGGATAGATGGAGGGAACAGTTACCCTAACAGGTGTGTGTGTGTGTGTGTGTGTGTGTGTGTGTGTGTGTGTGTGTGTCTCTGCTCTGTGTGTGTGTGTGTGTGTGTGTGTGTGTGTGTGTGTATGTGTGTGTGCGTGTCTGCTCTGTGTGTGTGTGTGTGTGTGTGTCTCTCTCTGGCTCTGTGTGTGTGTGTGTCTCTGTGTGTGTGTGTGTGTGTGTGTGTGTGTCTCTGCTCTGTGTGTGTGTGTGTGTGTGTCTCTCTCTCTGGCTCTGTGTGTGTGTGTGTGTGTGTGTGTGTGTGTGTGTGTGTGTGTGTATGTATATGTGTGTGTGTGTGTGTGTGTTACCCTCTTCTCCTCCTCGTGGCGTCTCCTCCTCTCCAGCTTCTCTCGGAGCAGCTCTCTGGCTCTGGAGCGGCTCTCCTCCGCCTCTCTCAGGGTCTTGTCCAGAGATCTTTGAGCCATGTCCATCTGCAGCTTGCTCTGCTTCTCTTCTCCAGGAGACGAGTTCAGCTGCTTCTGGAGCTTCACACACTCCTCCCACAGCTGCAGGGAGGAACAGAGGTCTGAGTCAGCCATTATTACATCCTTCCATCCTTCCTTCCTTCCTTCCTTCCTTCCTACCTACCTACATTCCTCCCACAGCTGCAGGGAGGAAGAGAGGTCTGAGTCAGAAGATCCTTCATCATGAACTAACAATCTATCTACCTTCCTTCCTTCCTTCCTTCCTTCCTTCCTTCCTTCCTACCTACCTACTTACCTACCTACCTTCCTTCCTTCCTTCCTTCCTTCCTTCCTTCCTTCCTATCTTCCTATCTACCTACCTACATTCCTCCCACAGCTGCAGGGAACAAGAGAGGTCTGTATCATGAACTAACAATTCTCTCTTTCCTCCCTTCCTTCCTTCCTCCCTTCCTTCCATCTTTCCTCCCTTCCTTCCTTCCTTCCTTCCTTCCTATCTATCTACCTACCTACATTCCTCCCACAGCTGCAGGTAGGAAGTGATGGAGGACTAAACCCACAGTCCTCCTTCCTTCTGTCCTTCCTTCCTTCCTTCTGTCCTTTCTTCCTCCTGTTCTTTCTTTCTTTCTTCCATCTTACCTTTCTCCCTCCTTCTCCTGTCCTTCCCTTCCTTCTTCCCTTCTTTCCTTCTCCTCCCTTCCTCCCACCTTTCCTTCCTTGCTTCTTTTCCTTCCTTCCTCCCTCCCTCCCACCTTTCTTTCCTTCCTTCCTTCCTTCCTCCCACCCACCTAAACCCACAGTCCAGTTGCACTAATACTGCTATAATACAAATAATCAGGCTTAAAATGATAGAAATTATTTTTTTATGAATTAAAGTTTAATTACAAAATTTTACAGGATTAAAATCTTCTATATTCATATAAATGTAATATAATAAAAATGATATACCATTAATAAAACATTTGATTTACACTTTTTTGTAAAGAATGTTGAAATATGGTTTTAAAAGGTCATCAGGAGCTTTTTTTTTTTAGATGCTTATAATAGTCATGTACTTAATATGCTTGAATTAATATTAAGTCTAGTCTTAAACTGTAAATTCAATTCATTTCAATGTTTCGTACTGTCAGGTTAACAGCAGCTCATCAGGGTGAAATCTGTTGCATTGAACCATAAACACATTTATAATAAATAAATAATAAAAGGTTCAGACCTCTTCTTTAGACTTCTCCTCCAGATCTCCTCCACTCTCCTTCGTCTCATTGTTGCTTTTGGTTTGAGCTTTCGGCTGGAAATTAAATAAATAAATAAATAAATAAATAAAAGATCAGTTGATTGATTTAAAGAGCACTGAGAAATACAATCAAATGAAAAACAGACATTATGTTACAAGGATCAAAAGGGAATTAATGAAAGAGTAAAATAAAAATAAAATGGAATTAAAATCCTAAAAAACACGATGACAGGATCACACAGAGAACAAATCATTAATAAATAAAAAGTAAAGTAAAGCTGGAATCACTGTTTATTATATTTGTGATGAAGAAAAGAGAGTTTAAAATA
The DNA here is from genome assembly GCF_027409825.1 of Scomber japonicus. Taxonomy (NCBI): domain Eukaryota; kingdom Metazoa; phylum Chordata; class Actinopteri; order Scombriformes; family Scombridae; genus Scomber; species Scomber japonicus. Next base: position 37,043,892 of record NC_070583.1, on the reverse strand, counting down.
ATAATCAGCTGGGACTGTTTCATAGTTTAGGACCAACGCTGAAAAATCTAACTAACATGATTAAAAAAGAAATAAAACACACAATTATACTAAACTGATAAAAACTTACAGTAATAATAAAGTTTACTCACCATGTTGAAATGTCTGAATATATTTCTTCCTCTCAGAAAAACAAAATGCTGATGAAAAATCAAATTCAGTCTGGCTCAATTTGAAAAAGTGGCGTCGTCATGGTAACGGCATCACATGACATAATTCTACTGTTTAAAAGATTCTTTACACATCTCTGTTAATACAAATCATAGTAAATACATAGTTTAATTCAAGCTCATAACACTTAAGTACTGTTACTGTGATACTTTACATTAAACAGGAAACTGTGAAGCTCTTCAAAATAAACTAACCTCTATAATCATCAGCTCCATTGGTTGATTTAACCTTCCTTCCATTTTCTGCCGGGTTGCAGTGGCATCAGACCGAGCAGTGAAACCCAGACCTCCATAACTCATCAGCTCACCCTGAGGAGATACTGTCTGTAATCCCTCCAGTGTGTCCTGGTCTCCTCCCAGTGTGTCCTGGTCTCCTCCCAGTGTGTCCTGGTCTCCTCCCAGTTGGACCTGGTCTCCTCCCAGTGTGTCCTGGTCTCCTCCCAGTGTGTCCTGGTCTCCTCCCAGTTGGACCTGGTCTCCTCCCAGTTGGACCTGGAACATTTCTAAAACGAGGCGTCCAGGCAGATCGGACCAGGAGCAGCTGGCTCCAGATGTCTGAATCTCCCCATCTCTAAGGTCTGAGTCCAGACACTCTCCGGAGGAAACCACCATCTCACTGTTTGGGTCACTAGACTGGAGGGTTGGGATGTAGACTGAGAGCTTCACCTTCAGGCCCAGGACGGTCCAGTTAATGTTCTGATGTGAGCAGAACCACAACATCCACAAAGATCATAGCATAGCATCACCAGCAGGTTCCCGGCTAGCAGTTCTGAGCAGCCTGAGGACCTGAACATGGCTCCGTTTGGTTTCCATGTGCTTGACTCTACAGGGAGGGGACACCATGAGACACAATGAGACACAGGTGGGAAACACATGAGGGCAGGAAGTGAAGGACCTGAAAAGAGACAAGAGGTGAGTGTCAAAATAAAACAGGAAACACTGGAGGAGAAAGAAGAAGTAACTAAACTAACAGATCGTTGTGTGACTGTTTAGTGTCACAGAGGACGAAAGAAACCAGAAAATATTCACGTTGAAGAAGCTGAAACAGAGAAACCAAAGAATCAAAATAGTTAGTGATCACTTTAATAGTTGTGTCACTTCCATTGTGTTTGGGAATGCTCAAAAGTACAATCATTTTGGCAGAGTGTGATGGAGCCATTTCACAGATGGAGGGTGAGACTGTTCCCTTGCAAGCCAAACTCTGTGTCCTGTATCTGGTCGTCAATACTAAACCATCAGTATTGATTGATTTTGGATTCTTTAAGCTAGAAGACTGATCGCTCTTCTCTGGATAAATATACAGTTGCCCTCTGTGAAGTTAGGGTTGGTTGAAGGATACTGCAATATATCTTGTGTTGGGAAGACTTACATATATTATTAGAGGGAAAAGAAAACAGTTTGTTAAAGTATGGAAACCTTTCTTGGAGTTTTTGGAGGATGAGAAAGTTATAAAGTTACCACTGCTGCTGCTTTTCAGTTATTTATTTGTTTTTATTTGTATTATTATTATTTTCTCTCTTTTGATCTTTTGATTGTATGATGTCCTCACTAAAAGTGGTTGCAGGCAATGTGGTCTTTAGCTACACAGCTAGCTTAACACAAACATTTCTCTCAATGTTCATCCTCCAAGGAACAGGCAGGTTGGTGTGTTTGGATGGATTTACTCAAAGAAATATCTTTACAGTTTAGTTAAAGTGTGAAAAAACACAAATACAAAACAATGAACCCTTATAAGTAAATGTCAGCATCACTACATTAGTGAAATAAGGATAATAGAAAAACAATGTAAAGAATTGCTTAAAAGTACAATCTCTAACAGAGAGTCCCCAATAAACTAAGCATCCAAAATATAACTGTAAACAGAACATAACTTACAGATGAAGCTGTTTAGAGGCTTTAAATCTCAGGATCAAACAGACAGCTGAGTGTGAGGAGATCAAGACTTACTGCTCACTTCCTGTTACCCCAAAGTTCACTGTGAGGTCACTTCCTCCTGAATCCTGCTATGCACAGCTACCACCAGATGGAGCCAAACAGGACACACAACACATTACAATGATTTCAATACAGATTGTTTTGTTATAAAGTACATTTCTACATTATTGCTATTGCTGTGTTTATTGTTATCTGTATGTTTTTCTATTTATATGTAAAAACATAATAAAATATAGTTGTTTGGGTTCATGCTGAGTGAAGAGGGAAGCTTCCACTACACTACCTGCTATTTATTGTCATGCCTCACCATAGACTGTAAAACAATAATGGATGTAGGGTCTGTGCTAGAAGGGAGGGCCAGAGGGACGGGGGAGGAGGGAGGGGTGCAACGTAAAGTTTCTGACAGAGATTTCAGCTTTACACTTTCATTAAAGGAGAGGAGGAAGACTTAAAGGCTACAGTAGGTTTATTACTGTGGACTGATATTGTGAAACTGTGATTAAAAGAACTGGAAGTATAAAGAGGCTAAAACTGGTGTGAGGTGTTTAAACCTGTTTACTCGACTACAGCTGAGGTCTGTACGGTGGCCCTGAAGGGCAAACGACAACGGCAAAAGGAAAACACAACGACATTAACTCCTAACGCAACCTGCTATGACAAGGATCATTACTGATTGGATGACAGCACATCTGTCTTTTTAAGAAGTAGGAAAGGCTGCTTTATGCTGTACCTGAGGGCTGTCTCTCTCCCTCTTTCTCTCTTTCTCTCTCTGTCTGTCTGTCTGTCTCTCTCTCTCTCTCTCTCTCTCTCTCTCTCTCTCTCTGTCTGTCTGTCTGTCTGTCTGTCTGTCTGTCTGTCTCTCTCTCTCTCTCTCTCTCTCTCTATCTCTCTCCCTCCCTCCCTCTCTCTGTCTGTCTGTCTGTCTGTCTCTCTCTCTCTCTCTCTCTCTCTATCTCTCTCCCTCCCTCCCTCCCTCTCTCTGTCTGTCTGTCTGTCTGTCTGTCTCTCTCTCTCTCTCTCTCTCTCTCTCTCTCTCTCTCTCTCTATCTCTCTCCCTCCCTCTCTGTCTGTCTGTCTGTCTGTCTGTCTGTCTGTCTCTCTCTCTCTCTCTCTCTCCCTCCCTCCCTCTCTCTCTCTCTCTCTCTCTCTCTCTCTCTCCCTCCCTCCCTCCCTCTCTGTCTGTCTGTCTGTCTGTCTGTCTGTCTGTCTGTCTCTCTCTCTCTCTCCCTCCCTCTCTCTCTCTCTCTCTGTCTCTCTCTCTCTCTGTCTCTCTCTCTCTCTGTCTCTCTCTCTCTCTCTCTCTCTCTCTCTGTCTCTCTCTCTGTCTGTCTCTCTCTCTCTCTCTCTCTGCGAATGAATGAATGACTTAGAGGGTGTGGCAAGGGAAGGTGTTGAAGATGGGCAACAGTGATTTCAACAGCCTTTGAACTTTGGGACCCAGCAGTCTGCACAGAAAGCTCCTCTCAGTATTAGAGCTTCTTCATCTAACACATTAACATCCAAACAAGGGCACGCCGTTGTAAAGAAAAAAAAAACACATGAATGGGAATATTGATGCAGGGCGTATATGAGGCGTAAAGCAGCCTTTCCCACCTGTTATAACCAAAACCAAAGTATGACTGCAGCTCACATCACTGACCTGCTTCAACATTTTAATGTGATAACAATAAATCAGCCTGTTGGAAAAGTGAACTGATGTGTGTCTGCAGCTGCTGGACAACAAGCTATGTGAACATGTAAAAGACTGATCTCTGAACAGTTTAACCCTCCTGTCGTCCTCCCGGGTCAAATTGACCCCATCTCTCTTTTGACTGTTCCTTCTTTCCTTCCTTACCTCTTTCTTTATTTTTTCCTTCCTTCTTCCCTTCCTTCCCTCTTTCTTTGCTCCATCCTCCTTCCATACTTCTTTCCTCACTTCCTTCCATCCATCGTTCCTTGCTTCCTTCCTTTCCCTCCTCTTTTCCTTCCTCCCTCCCTTCCTTCCTTCCTTCCTTCCTTCTCTCCTTCCTTCCTTCCTCTTTTCCTCCCTCCCTCCCTCCTTACTCCCTTCCTTCCTCCCTTCCTTCCTTCCTCCCACCCGCCCTCCCTCCTTACTCCTTTCCGTCCTTCCTTCCTTCTTTCCTTCCATCCTTCCTTCCTTGACCTGAGGACCACAGGAGGGTTAAAGTAAAGATTTATTGGACAGAGTAACCATCGCCCATCAATGAGAGCAGTGTGTGATCAGACTTTATGATTCAGCTGATAAAGATTTATACTGACTGTTAATGTTTGACTTCAGTTGTTCCAAAGTTCAGAGCTGCTGTTCTGTGATCAGATTTCCTTCAAGAAGACTTCAGATTAAAGATGAACACAGAGAGACGAGACTGTTTGTGAACCAACAGACCTTAAAAACCTCCTGCTGTGAGTTACATGTTTCTTCTTCTTCTGCTTGTTTAAATGTTGATGGCACTATCGCTGGCTGGTTGAAGCTGCTGATATATTTCACCTTCACTCATCAGCTTCATTCAGATGATTTTCAGCATCTAAAGGAAACGTAGCCGACAGTTTTCCTCATGTTTGAGTCAGCGGATGTTAAAATGATCTGATAACAGTAGAGATGTTATTGGGTCAATGACGTGACGCTACTTTTTTTGTGTCCATGTGGTTTAGTTTAAATTTAAAGGGATAACTTGCACACATTCTTTTTTTTGTGGACCCATCATCAAATTTCTGCTTTTAATCCATTTAGAGAGAATATATTAGAGGATTATGGTAAAAATGTCTAAGTGGTGTAACCATAAAAACTTCAACCAAAACATTTCACTTGCTTAACAATTACTCATAAACTGATGTTTTATTTGGACTTAGTCAGCTTTGCTCAGTTTATATGTCCCATGGTGTAACCATAGAAAAACAATTGCTAATTCATAAGAATTCATTAAAATGAATATTTACTTTCAAATATTGAGACCAAAGCCATGTACTTACACAAGTGTCAAATGTCAAAATCGTATAACTGCTTATATTGAGCATAGAAGTCTTTGTTAGAGGACAATTTTGTCAAATGTCAGTAGTTTATGATGCTAATTAAAGATGAATCATAAAAAAACAAACCTACTTTTATACATTGTGCAGTAGCTTTAAGTCAGTAATTGTGTGTTTGATTCATTTAATTGGTCGTGGCTAAATCAAAGGTCACCTCATTCAGTCATCTTGAACCTGACAAACATTATGACAGTTATTATAATAACTAATCCACAGTTACAACAAAAAGAGTTTGTTTAAGAGGTGGGACGGTTAGTGATGAACAGGTCATAAAAGCCATATAATAATATACTATAAAATCTGTCACTACTATTGAAAACATCTTTTCATTCATGATATTCAGTTATTTAATCAGGCAAATGAAAAGTCAGTGGAACATTCACAAACTAAGTTATTAAACATTAAAGCTGAGTGAAAGTCTTTAAATAGTTTGTTACTTTGGCTCCATCTGGTGGTGGAATGAATAATGACAGGATGTTAGACAGCAGTGCAGACCTGTGTGATGTGCAGCTGGTTGTAATGAATGAGCATGTTGTTGTGTTTGTGTGAAGGTGTTTCTCTGCTATGGATCAGTGTGAGGACAGAGAGGAGGGAGTCCCTCCCTCTAAAAGCTCTCTGTGTGGGGAACATGACAGCCAGACCAAAGCTCAGAGGTGAGATGTCCATCACTGTTCTCCACTCACATCACTCCACCATCATTATTCACACTCACTGTCACATCTGACACTCAACTACTGAATAATAAGTCACAATAACTCAGAATGAACTACTAACTTTGTGAGTTAACAAAGAGCTCAACCACTGATTAGTCAACTAATCAACTAAGATGAGACAGCATCTTTCATCAGATGAGAGTTTGATGAACAGGAGAACATTTCTCATCCACTGTCTTCTTACTGATTTTCATTCTGCTTCTAAAACTTCAGCTGCTGACAGTCTGCTCAAAATTCATCTTTATAAACGCTTTGATTTGTTAATTGTTTGTTTGTATCAGGATGCAGCAGCAGAGAGCAGACTCTCCTGAACCCAGCTGTGTGTCCATGAAGAGTGACTGGTCTATGCCTCGTCATATAAGATTTAAAGATGGACAACCTGCTGATAAAAGGTAAGAAGTTAAAAATGGTTGGTTGGCTGTTTGGGCTGAATAAACCTCCTGTGTTATGTGGGGTGGAGCAGATGAACCAGGCACAAACACCACAGACAGGTTAAATGGAAACAGCTTTAATGCTCAGAAACCAACAGACAGGCTTACAGACCATAAAGGGAAAGCAGTTCAAATAAGGTTGAACCAGCAGGAACAGGTAACAAGAGGAACAGGAACAGATAGGAACAGCATCACAATCTAGTGTCTAGACTGAAAGAAAATGAGTGAGAGCAGTATATGTAGTGAGGAGCTGATGAGGGAATTACACAGTGGCAGCAGGTGAGCAGGTGGGTTTGAAACAGACAGGACAACACAAACAGAGCTTAAACAGGAATCATGACAGTCGCCCCTCAAGGGACAGCTCCCAAATGTCCCTCCAGGCTGGTCAGGAGGGAGAAAACAAAGAGAAAGAAGGCAGGACAGATGGACAGGACCTCTCTGTGGCTGAAAGAGCTGCTCAAGACAGAAACTTTGGGGACAAAGACGACCAAGAGGCAAGAGGACCTTGTCAGGGGTGCACAACATTTTGGGAGCTGGCTAGGTGTCTGTGGAGGCACTGGGCAGCAGAGACTCAGTGAATCTGGGCAGCAGTTCTTTGGTGTTAACTACATGCTTTGTTTCACTTCTTTATTCATATCAGGATGCAGCAGCAGAGAGCAGACTCTCCTGAACCCAGCTGTGTGTCCATGAAGAGTGACTGGTCTATGGGTTGTCCTATGACGTTTAAAGGTGGACAACCTGCTGATAGAAGGTAAGAATCTGACATCCAGTAATCAGAGCAGCATTTACAGGAGTTCATTTAGTCATCATGACAGAACATGACATTTAATAAGCTGAGTGCAGATTTGAGTCATTAAATTAAACGTGATGTTTTCTCCACAGAGTTCAGCAGCAGAGCTCAGAGGTTTCCAGTGATCAGTCTGCACGGCAGCATCAAACACAGCTGGACTCCATATTTATGGTGTGTACATGTACAAACACACCTTTTACTATTAACTCCATCAACCACAGATGAAATAGTAAAGTAGCATTCAGGTCCTAACAGTGTCCATGCTGCTCTGTTTAGACCAGCAGGCCTTCAGACTGACACATGAATCACATGTTGTGTTCTACCAGTTTAAATGAAATGTTCACTTTATCTTTCTGTTCCAGCTGCTGGAGGAGAACATCGTCACTTTTGTGAAGAACGAGCTGAAGAGAGTCCAGAGGGGTCTGAGTCCAGATGACCCAGAATGCTCAGAGAGTCAGAGTAATGAGGAGGAGGTGTTGGATGGTGAGATGGAAGAGCAGAGGAGGAGCAGCAGAGAGGCATTTCTGAAGATCACAGTGCACTTCCTGAGGAGAATGAAGCAGGAGGAGCTAGCTGAGCGTCTGCAGAGCAGTAAGAGGATTTTAACAGATTTAACATGACGGAGAGGAAATGGAGGCAACATGGGAGAGGTTTATATTTCAAACTCTGCTGTAAATATGCTGCACACATCTGCATCAGATCAGAGGCTGTTTGTCCTCCACTGATGAGCTGAATAACACTGATTCATTTGTTGTTTGTTCATTCAGGAGCTCGTGCTGCAAAGTGTCGACATAAACACAAGTCTAATCTGAAGGAGAAGTTCCAGTGTCTGTTTGAGGGGATCGCTAAAGCAGGAAACCCAACCCTTCTGAATCAGATCTACACACCGCTCTACATCACAGAGGGAGGGACTGCAGAGGTCAATGATGAACATGAGGTCAGACAGATTGAAACAGCATCCAGGAAACCAGACAGACCAGAAACAACAATCAGACAAGAAGACATCTTTAAAGCCTCACCAGGAAGAGATGAGCAAATCAGAACAGTGATGACAAAGGGAGTGGCTGGCATTGGGAAAACAGTCTTAACACAGAAGTTCACTCTGGACTGGGCTGATGACAAAGCCAACCAGGACATACACTTCACATTTCCATTCACTTTCAGAGAGCTGAATGTGGTGAAAGAGAAAAGGTACAGCTTGGTGGAACTTGTTCATCACTTCTTTACTGAAACCAAAGAAGCAGGAATCTGCAGGTTTGAAGAGTTCCAGGTTGTGTTCATCTTTGACGGTCTGGATGAGTGTCGACTTTCTCTGGACTTCCACAACAATGAGATCCTGACTGATGTTACAGAGTCCACCTCAGTGGATGTGCTGCTGACAAACCTCATCAGGGGGAAACTGCTTCCCTCTGCTCGCCTCTGGATAACCACACGACCTGCAGCAGCCAATCAGATCCCTCCTGAGTGTGTCGGCATGGTGACAGAGGTCAGAGGGTTTACTGACCCACAGAAGGAGGAGTACTTCAGGAAGAGATTCAGAGATGAGGAGCAGGCCAGCACCATCATCTCCCACATCAAGACATCACGAAGCCTCCACATCATGTGCCACATCCCAGTCTTCTGCTGGATCACTGCTACAGTTCTGGAGGATGTGTTGAAAAGAAGAAAGAGAGGAAAGCTGCCCAAGACCCTGACTGAGATGTACATCCACTTCTTGGTGGTTCAGTCTAAACTGAAGAACATCAAGTATGATGGAGGAGCTGAGACAGATCGACACTGGAGTCCAGAGAGCAGAAAGATGATTGAATCTTTGGGAAAACTGGCTTTTGAGCAGCTGCAGAATGGAAACCTGATCTTCTATGAATCAGACCTGACAGAGTGTGGCATCGATATCAGAGCAGCCTCAGTGTACTCAGGAGTGTTCACACAGGTGTTTAAAGAAGAGAGAGGGCTGTACCAGGACAAGGTGTTCTGCTTCGTCCATCTGAGTGTTCAGGAGTTTCTGGCTGCTCTTCATGTCCATCTGACATTCATCAAGTCTGGAGTCAATCTGCTGGCAGAACAACAAACATCCAGGTGGTCTAAAGTGTTCAGAGGAAAGTCAACACGTTTCTATCAGAGTGCTGTGAACGAGGCCTTAAAGAGCCCAAATGGACACCTGGACTTGTTCCTCCGCTTCCTCCTGGGTCTTTCACTGCAGACCAATCAGACTCTCCTACGAGGTCTGCAGACACAGACAGGAAGTAGCTCACAGACCAATCAGAAAACAGTTGAGTGCATCAAGAAGAAGATCAGTGAGAATGTGTCTGCAGAGAGAAACATCAATCTGTTCCACTGTCTGAATGAACTGAATGATCATTCTTTAGTGGAGGAGATCCAACAGTCCCTGAGATCAGGAAGTCTCTCCACAGATAAACTGTCTCCAGCTCAGTGGTCAGCTCTGGTGTTCATCTTATTGTCATCAGAAAAAGATCTGGATGTGTTTGACCTGAAGAAATACTCTGCTTCAGAGGAGGCTCTTCTGAGGCTGCTGCCAGTGGTCAAAGCCTCCAACAAAGCTGTGTAGGTGCACACAGAACTATCCAGATTAATGTAGTGTAATCTTTGCAGAAATGAAGAAAATTAATATTTGCAATTATTTTTTTCTGTTGATTCTTCTCCAGGTTGAGTGACTGTAACCTCTCAGAGAGAAGCTATGCAGCTCTGTCCTCAGTTCTCAGCTCCCAGTCCTCTAGTCTGAGAGATCTGGACCTGAGTAACAACAACCTGCAGGATTCAGGAGTAAAGAAGCTGTCAGCTGGACTGGAGAGTCCAGACTGCGGACTGGAAACTCTTGGGTCAGGATTCAGCTGTCTGTTAAAGTTTACTCACCAAGCTTTTATTTTATTGTCTTTATATATTGGATCTGTGAATTAACTTATTAAATTTTTTCTACAGACTGAGTGTCTGTAACTTCTCAGAGAGAAGCTGTGCATCTCTGTCCTCAGTTCTCAGCTCCCAGTCCTCTAGTCTGAGAGATCTGGACCTGAGTAACAATAACCTGCAGGATTCAGGAGTAAAGAAGCTGTCAGCTGGACTGGAGAGTCCACACTGCGGACTGGAAACTCTCGGGTCAGGATTCAGCTGTCTGTTAAAGTTTACTCACCAAGCTTTTATTTTATTGTCTTTATATAATGGATCTGTGAATTAACTTATTAAAAATGTTCTCCAGACTGAGTGACTGTAACCTCTCAGAGAGAAGCTGTGCAGATCTGTCCACAGTTCTCAGCTCCCAGTCCTCTCGTCTGAGAGATCTGGACCTGAGTAACAACAACCTGCAGGATTCAGGAGTGAAGCAGCTTTCTGCTGGACTGGAGAGTCCACACTGCGGACTAGAAATTCTCAGGTCAGGATTCAACTGTCTGTTAAAGTTTACCCACCAAGCATTTTTTTTATATATTGGATCTGTGAATTAACTTATTAAAATTTTTCTCCAGACTGAGTGGCTGTAACCTCTCAGAGAGAAGCTGTACAGCTCTGTCCTCAGTTCTCAGCTCCCAGTCCTCTAGTCTGAGAGATCTGGACCTGAGTAACAACAACCTGCAGGATTCAGGAGTGAAGCAGCTTTCTGCTGGACTAGAGAGTACACACTGTGGACTGGAAACTCTCAGGTCAGTTTTATTACTGTACATATAAAGTAGAATTTTTGGCTTCGCTTGTTTAATTGAAGAGTGTGTACAGTATGTAAAACTCCTTTCACACCAACATGTGAGTCACAATTTATGTTTCTGTCATTTAGTCTTCATTGAAGTCTGAATGTGCATTAATTCATGAAAAGTCTAATATATAACGGAATGAATAACAGAAAATATACAACACATAAATACTGATATGTTCTCTACATGCAAGTGAACATAAAAAGCAGATCTGCTGCTCAGGAAATGATGACCATGATTTTCTTTTACATTTATCTTTTTGTGGAAAATACAAATTAAATATTAAAACACTCAATGAAATTAGAAATATGATGAAAGACACTAAATTGCGTAATGAAATGATTGTGGTCACACAGTGAACATTGTTGGAATGAAAAATAAGAACTAAGTTAAAACATCAGTAAATTTCTATTAAATGTTCTTTAGATATTCTGTGGAACAATATCTAACTTTAAAGGCATTTCTTCTGCCAACATAAATCAGAATGCAGCCTCCACCAAGAAACATGTGCTTTCTCTCCTACTACTAACCTAAAATGTATCTGCATCACACCAACATACAGCAGGGGGCGCTGATTGTGAACATAAAGGCCTGAAGGACAAAATCCTGTTTATTAAGTTGAGAATGTTTTTAAGCTCATTAGATGAAGTGTTGTGTGTGTTCAGTCTGTCAGGATGTCTGATCACAGAGGAAGGCTGTGCTTCTCTGGCCTCAGCTCTGAGCTCCAACCCCTCCCATCTGAGAGAGCTGAACCTGAGCTACAATCATCCAGGAGATTCAGGGGAGAAGCTTCTGTCTGCTGGACTGAAGGATCCACACTGGAGACTGGAAACTCTCAGGTATGGACAGACAGATGGACACTCTCAGGTATGGACAGACAGGTGGACACTCTCAGGTATGGACAGATGGACAGACACTCTGACTAACTGAGGGACTCTGGTTCATGTTTAATGGTGGATATGAGTGAAGGTGTATGAAGCTGATTGTGTCTTTGTCTCTTCCTCCAGGATGGACCATGGTGGACTGCAGAGACTGAAACCTGGTCTGAGGAAGTGTGAGTGTGTTTTCAGTTTGATTCATGAGAACTGGATGTAAAATGTGAAAGAAGTAAAAGAAGTTCAAAATGATGGAAACTGTGTTTTGGAAGAAATGGGCGTGGCCTAAACTGACATTTATCTTGAACCAATGAATCCATGATACAGAAATTTCCTTCTGTTCGTCATAGTTCAGGAGTTAAAAGAGAAATGTTTCTATAATGTCCACATGGTGGCGTACCTGCTCCAAAATGTCCCTCATGTCTCTCCTGCAGATAAAGTTCATTCATTCATACTGACTTCAGCTGTTTGGAGCATTTGGACAAAAATGTGTTGAGAGATGTGAGATGAAAATAACAGACTTGATGTGCAAAGACCTTCACTTTACACCAAACGTGATGAAACATGAATATTACTGAATATCACTGTCATGTTGACTGTTCATGTTCTAACTGAACTGTTGAATTTACATTCAGACAAACATCAGACGCAGCTGGAATCAAGTTTAACTTTGAAAAACATTCTTATCTAAAGGTCCACTTACTCTGTATGTCCAAAGCTTTCAGTCACATCTCATGGTCTTCCTCAGTGATGGAGTGTCTCAGTTGTCATGGAGATGGTTTAAGTTTGAATGGTTTCAGTAAAGTAGTTAATAAATCAACAGATGATAAACTGCAGCTGTATTGTGTTCTCTCCATCAGATGCCTGTGAACTGGAACTGGATCCAAACACAATGAACACAAACCTTAAACTGTCTATCAATAACAGGAAGGTGACACATGTGGAGGAAGATCAGTCATATCCTGGTCATCCAGACAGATTTGAGTCCTGGCCTCAGCTGCTGTGTAGAAAGGTTCTAACTGGTCGCTGTTACTGGGAGGTCCAGTGGAGAGGAAAAGTTGATGTATCAGTGAGTTACAGAAGAATCAGAAGGAAAGGAGTCAGTGAAGACTGTTGGTTTGGAAGGAATGATCAGTCCTGGAGTCTGAGGTGCTCTGATGGTGGTTACTCTGTCTGTCACAATAAGAGAGAAACATACATCTCCTCCTCCTCCTCCTTCTCCTCTAACAAAGTAGCAGTGTATGTGGACTGTCCTGCTGGGACTCTGTCCTTCTACAGAGTCTCCTTTGGCACACTGATCCACCTCCACACTTTCAACACCACATTCACTGAAACTCTGTATGCTGGGTTTGGGTTCTGGTCCAAGTCTGGTTCCTCAGTCTCTCTGGTTCCTCTGTAGGAGGTAGAGTCTCTCTGTGTCCTCTGTTGGAGGGAGAGTCTCTCTGGTTCCTTTGTAGGAGGTAGAGTCTCTCTGGTTCCTCTGTAGGAGGGAGAGTCTCTCTCTGTCCTCAGTAGGAGGGAGAGTCTCTCTGTGTCCTCTGTAGGAGGGAGAGTCTCTCTGTGTCCTCTGTAGGAGGGAGAGTCTGTCCTGTGGACAGAAACTCTGCTGACTGAAGATCAGCTGCTGAAATCAAACATCACACACTCTGCACTGTGAAGCAGAGCTGTCTCAGACTCAAACACTAAGTTATTTTTCCTTCTACATGATTCATTGATTAGTGTCAGTTGACTCTGGTGTTGTTACTGTCAGGATCCAATGAGCAGCATGCAGCTCTATTCATGTTTCTATCTAATAACATCTGTCATGTATTGTATCTCAGCATCATCAATAAAAACTATTCATGACATTATTGTTGAAAGCATTATCACTTTACTGACACAATAGATAATATAACACGCTTTTTAAAATACAGCACATTGTTAAAGATGAAACCAAAAAGCAGTGTGCAGTCGGCTCACATTTCAGATTTCTATGAGTTGTTAACAGCTCCACCAAATAGTGATTTTTCCCTCTAAACTTCTCACATGCTTTCATTTCAATAAATGTTCAAATGATCCAATATTTCAGCAAAAATGAAAGATTAGAGAAAAAGTCAAAAAACTGAAAACACATTTGTTTCAGTTGTCAAAGTTTAAATTAGAGTCAAACACACTGAGATGACTCTGGGTGTCAGAGGAGTGGTCATAAACCCTGTTGCTGCTGAAGCTGTAGATGTAAATAAAGAGGCAGATAACTTTAGCTTGTGTTCGACTCGGCTGCAGGATTTATTCTGCTTCACAAAGAGATAATCAACAACTTACTCAATCACAAATTACACTACCACATAGGTCTCTGAGGTGATTAACAAAACACTGGTAATTCCAGGTAGGCCACATACAACAACAAGCAGCTACAGTAGATGTGAATACCTGTCAAACCGAAGCATTATCATAACATATATAACACATATGAAAGTCCACCAGTCCTTGTTCTTGAGTTACACAACTATAATATACAGTTTTACAGTGTATAACCACCAAACTCTACTGCCACTGTACTGCTACACATCCACAAATCCTTCATTTACATTTACCTATTTCCTATGTTCCCCGCTTTGTATGTGACCGGGGAACATAGGGATGATCCTGTCTACAGTTAGCCAGATAGCAGCCGAGTTAGCCGCCGAGCTAGCAACCGAGTTAGCCGCCGAGCTAGCAGCCGAGTTAGCCGCGATCGGGGAACATAGGTACGCTCCCATGTACTGCTACACATCCACAAATCCTTCATTTACATGTATTACAAGGTTAACAATAAACACACAAAACATAAACGGAAAAAACAGTTTAACACAAATAAAAGTATACGAACTAGCCCTTTACATCCTTTCGGCTCAGTTTACACAACTAACCAACCCTCACATGTCTCATTAGTGTGTCCGTTGCGTGTTTCCTTTACTTGAAAGCAACAGGTGTGCTAGCCTAGCATTGCAGCATACAGCAAAACATCTCATCAACACATTACTGCAAAACTACTCAACTCTAATCACCACACGTCATCACCAACTCTTAACTCTTATACTCGAGCAGATGAACAGATGCATATTTTAGGGGAATATTAACCCACCTGTAGATTATTTATTCTGCAGCGCTGCCTCTATGGGGGTTTTAGGTTTCTCCCAAACTCTATGCGCCCTCTGCTGACATGTTTGAGTATTACGCTAACACTGTGATCAGTAAAGTACAATGACATTGGCATTTTAATCACTATTTAAGACACAATAAAATAAAAGAAATATAGGGGTGTCTACTTTTAACCACACTTAACTTATTTAACCTATTATCTTAACAATGAACTGTGCCATAGTCCCTTAATGACTGACTTTTAAAACATATTTTATTATATTTTAAATTCCTGTAGCTATACTGTATTTTTTTAACCCTTCACACAACAGGCTCAGTATTCAGACAGGTACCAAGTAGATGGTATTTGAATATTTCTATTGCTGGAGACAATTTCTATTTAGTTTGTGTTCAGTTGAAGAAACTCATGAGACATCCAGTTATTACATCTACTCAGCAGTCCTGTAACACACTCAGCATACTAAGGTCAGAGGGCTTGAAGAAGACATACAGCTGTGTGCCATCAACAAGGAAACACCATGTCTACCAATCATGTGACCTGATGGGAGCATATAAAAAAGAATAAGATTTGTCCCATAACTGACCCACCCTACCTCCAGTACCACATAATCAACTGCAGCAAATGAACACATGTGGTTGTTAATGGATATCTGAAAGAAAGGACTCAACAGTGCCCTACCCATCCATTACCTCAGTCTGTCTAATAAATGCTGTGGTGGATCATGTCAGAAGCTGCACTCAAATCAGTCAGTACCACAATCATTGATGATCACCTGTCATTTAAGGTTCATTTGTGACTTTAAGAAGAGGAGTCTTTGTGCTGTCATGCTGATAGAAACCAGACTACAAGGTTTCAAAAATGCTGTAATCTTCCACAGCAGTAAGAAGTTGCCAAGTCACAATTTTGTTCAAGTATTTTAGAGATGAAAAGTAATTTTGGTGATTAATTCTTCACATGAATTATGTTTTATTTATTGATACACTACTTTTCAACATGATAAAACCAAAGTATGACTGCAGCACAGATCACTGACCTGCTCCAAATTTTTATGTGATACATATTCAGTCTGTTCATGTGTGAACTCTGTCAGACTTTTCATTTTAAGGGACGACATGTAGCGATAAAGATTTAATGGACAGAGTAACCATCGCCCAACCCATGAGGGCAGTGTGTTTATCTGCAGTGTGTATGATGACAGTTTGGTTTTAGCAGCATTAATGAGGACAGTATGTTATAATAGTAAGAGAACATACATTTATTCATCTCATTTTACACATTTTGCGCCATCTTGCCAATTTGTGTTGTTTGTCGTAATGTAAAAGACATAATAAAACATAATAATGTAAAAATAATAAAACTATGATCAGACTTTATGATTCAGCTGATAAAGATTTATACTGTCTGTTAATGTTTGACTTCAGTTGTTCCAAAGTTCAGAGCTGCTGTTCTTTGATCAGATTTCCTTAAAGAAGACTTCAGATTAAAGATGAACACAGAGAGACGAGACTGTTTGTGAACCAACAGACCTTAAAAACCTCCTGCTGTGAGTTACATGTTTCTTCTTCTTCTGCTTGTTTAAATGTTGATGGCACTATCGCTGGCTGGTTGAAGCTGCTGATATATTTCACCTTCACTCATCAGCTTCATTCAGATGATTTTCAGCATCTAAAGGAAACATAGCCGACAGTTTTCATCATGTTTGTGTCAGCGGGTGTTAAAATGATCTGATAACAGTAGAGATGGTAGTTATAGTGATATGTTATGTTGCTTTGTTTACTGAAGCTGTAATTTAACCTGTTGATGAGACACATGAAGTGACCAAAAGAATAGAAACACCTGTGTGATGCAACACAACACTGCTGCAATAACTGTTGTACTGTAAAGACTGATTCAAATATTTAATTATTACAGTATGTGTTCATGTTGAGGCTCTGCTGTGTAGTGTAAAAATGAAAATATAGAATATATTACATCCATAAACTAATACATATCAGAAAAATCTGTACAGTAAAACACCATAAACCTAAAAAGTGACCTTAAAAGGTTTGTAAAAGTTTTTATTTATTACCAGACTGAATTTTTCTGACACTTAAGTCTGTCACAGCTTAAGAAATAATAATGTACACTGATATCAACTACTGTACTTATACTGTAATTGTTCCACTATGATAGCACTATGTAAACTTTCACTGAGTGTTAATACTACAACATTAGTTATATGAGTATGAACATGTAATATACAGTATGTACTCCATATAATATAAAGATTAGACTCATCTTTTGGGTCATTTTCAAATGGTTCAGCACCCTGCCCAACAACTGAACCTGGCTGTTAAAGGGTTTGGGAACGATGACATTCATTGTACTAAACTTTAGATAAATAGACTAAATTGATTGACTGTTGTTTCTTGAGGTCAGTAATTGTGTGTATGAGTCATTTAATTGGTTGTGGCCATATCAAAGGTCACTTCATTCAGTAATCTTGAACCTTATTAACATATTAAAGTTATTATAACTAAACTACTGTTGCAACAGTCCACAGTCCAACAAAAAGAGTTTGTTTAAAAGGTGGGACGGTTAATGATTAACAGGTATTAAAAGCCATATAATAATATATGAATATATGAATCCTTTTAAAAGGTGACAGAAATACTGTTGAAAGCATCTTTTCATTCATGATATTCAGTTATTTAATCAGGAAAATGAAAAGTCAGTGGGACATTCAGAAACTAAGTTATTAAACATTAAAGCTGAGTGAAAGTCTTTAAATAGTTTGTTACTTTGGCTCCATCTGGTGGTGGAATGAATAATGACAGGATGTTAGACAGCAGTGCAGACCTGTGTGATGTGCAGCTGGTTGTAATGAATGAGCATGTTGTTGTGTTTGTGTGAAGGTGTTTCTCTGCTATGGATCAGTGTGAGGACAGAGAGGAGGGAGTCCCTCCCTCTAAAATTTCTCTGTGTGGGGAACATGACAGCCAGACCAAAGCTCAGAGGTGAGATGAGGATCTCTAACTGTCCATCACTGTTCTCCACTCACATCACTCCACCATCATTATTCACACTCACTGTCACATCTGACACTCAACTACTGAATAATAAGTCACAATAACTCAGAATGAACTACTAACTTTGTGAGTTAACAAAGAGCTCAACCACTGATTAGTCAACTAATCAAATAAGATGAGACAGCATCTTTCATCAGATGACATTTTGATGAACAGGAGAACATTTCTCATCCACTGACTTCTTACTGATTTTCACTCTGCTTCTAAAACTTCAGCTGCTGACAGTCTGCTCAAAATTCATCTTTTTAAATTCTTTGATTTGTTTGTTTGTATCAGGATGCAGCAGCAGAGAGCAGACTCTCCTGAACCCAGTGTGTCCATGAAGAGTGACTGGTCTATGGGTCCTCCTATTAAGTTTAAAGGTGGTCAACCTGCTGATAAAAGGTAAGAGTGGTGGCCGAGTGGTTAGAACACTTGCCATATAATCGCAGTGTCCCTGGTTCGAATCCAGCCAGGGATCTATGCTGCAGGCAATTCCCCTCTCTCTCTCTCTCCCTGTTTCCTGTTGGCCTCTCTTCCAGGCTGTGTGAATAAAGGCAAAATACATCTTTAAAAAAATAAATCAGGAATCATGACAGTCGCCCTCAAGGGACAGCCCCCAATGTCCCTCCAGGCTGGTCAGGCGGGAGAAAACAAAGAGGAGAAAGAAGGCAGGACCACTCTGGAAAGAGTTGTTTAGGGCTGAAACTTTGGTGACCAAGGCATCGAAAAAAGCCACGTAGAAAGGAGACCAAGAGGCAGGGGTGGCTGATGTTTTGGGAGCTAGCTGGGGGTCTGTGGAGGCACTGAGGAGCAGAGACTCGGTGGAGCTGGGCAGCAGAGACTGAGTGAAGCTGGGTAGAAGATACTCAGTGGAGCTGGGCAGCAGTTCTTTGGTGTTAACTGCATGCTTTTTCACTTCTTTAGTAATTCTAGGATGCAGCAGCAGAGAGCAGACTCTCCTGAACCCAGCTGTGTGTCCATGAAGAGTGACGGATCTATGGATCGTCCTATTAAGAGAGACAGCATCTTTCATCAGATGACATTTTGATGAACAGGAGAACGTTTCTCATCCACTGTCTTCTTACTGATTTTCATTCTGCTTCTAAAACTTCAGCTGCTGACAGTCTGCTCAAAATTCATCTTTTTAAACTCTTTGATTTGTTCATTGTTTGTTTGTATCAGGATGCAGCAGCAGAGAGCGGACTCTCCTGAACCCAGCTGTTTGTCCATGAAGAGTGACTGGTCTATGGGTCCTCCTATTAAGTTTAAAGATGGTCAACCTGCTGATAAAAGGTAAGAGTGGTGGCCGAATGGTTAGAACACTTGCCATATAATCGCAGTGTCCCTGGTTCGAATCCAGCCAGGGATCTATGCTGCAGGCAATTCCCCTCTGTCTCTCTCCCTGTTTCCTGTTGGCCTCTCTGCCAGACTGTCTGAATAAAGGCAAAAAACATCTTAAAAAAATAAAAAATAAATCAGGAATCATGACAGTCGCCCTCTCAAGGGACAGCTCCCAAATGTCCCTCCATGCTGGTCAGGCGGGAGAAAACAAAGAGGAGAAAGAAGGCAGGACAGATGGGCAGGACCACTTTGGAAAGAGTTGTTTAGGGCTGAAACTTTGGTAACCAAGGCATCGCAAAAAGCCACGTAGAAAGGAGACCAAGAGGCAGGGGTGGCTGATGTTTTGGGAGCTAGCTGGGTGTCTGTGGAGGCACTGAGCAGCAGAGACTCAGTGAAGCTGGAAAGCAGAGACTCAGTGAAGCTGGGCAGCAGAGACTCAGTGGAGCTGGGCAGCAGTTCTTTGGTGTTAACTGCATGCTTTTTCACTTCTTTAGTAATTCTAGGATGCAGCAGCAGAGAGCAGACTCTCCTGAACCCAGCTGTGTGTCCATGAAGAGTGACGGATCTATGGATCGTCCTATTAAGAGAGACAGCATCTTTCATCAGATGACATTTTGATGAACAGGAGAACGTTTCTCATCCACTGTCTTCTTACTGATTTTCATTCTGCTTCTAAAACTTCAGCTGCTGACAGTCTGCTCAACATTCATCCTTTTACTTTCATCCTGTACTTATTGCGATGTTGCACTGGAACTTAAATTTCCTGAGGGGAACCTCCCCAAGGGATCAATAAAGTTACTATCTATCTATCTATCTATCTATCTATCTATCTATCTATCTATCTATCTTTTAAACTCTTTGATTTGTTAATTGTTTGTGTGTTTGTTTGTTTGTTTGTATCAGGATGCAGCAGCAGAGAGCAGACTCTCCTGAACCCAGCTGTGTGTCCATGAAGAGTGACTGGTCTATGGGTCCTCCTATTAAGTTTAAAGGTGGTCAACCTGCTGATAAAAGGTAAGAGTGGTGGCCGAGTGGTTAGAGCACTTGCCATATAATCACAGCGTCCCTGGTTCGAATACAGCCAGGGATCTATACTACAGGCAATTCCCCTCTGTCTCTCCCTGTTTCCTGTTGGCCTCTCTGCCAGACTGTCTTGATAAAGGCAAAATAAATCTTAAAAAAAAAAAAAAATCAAGAATCATGACAGTCGCCCCCTCCAGGGACCGCTCCCAAATGTCCCTCCAGGCTGGTCAGGTGGGAGAAAACAAAGAAGCGAAAGAAGGCAGGACCACTCTGGAAAGAGTTGCTTTGGGCTGAAACTTTGGTAACCAAGACATCGAAAAAAGCCACGTAGAAAGGAGACCAAGAGGCAGGGGTGGCTGATGTTTTGGGAGCTAGCTGGGTGTCTGTGGAGGCACTGAGCAGCAGAGACTCAGTGAAGCTGGACAGCAGAGACTCAGTGAAGCTGGACAGAAGATACTCAGTGGAGCTGGGCAGCAGTTCGTTGGTGTTAACTGCATTCTTTTTCACTTCTTTAGTCATTCTAGGATGCAGCAGCAGAGAGCAGACTCTCCTGAACCCAGCTGTGTGTCCATGGAGAGTGACTGGTCTATGGGTCCTCCTATTAAGTTTAAAGATGGACAACCTGTTGATGGAAGGTAAGAATTTAACATCCAGTAATCAGAGCAGCATTTACAGGAGTTCATGTAGTCATCATGACAGAACATATTTAATAAGCCGAGTGCAGATTTGAGTCATTAAATGTCCTTAAACGTGATGTTTTCTCCACAGAGTTCAGCAGCAGAGCTCAGAGGTTCCCAGTGATCAGTCTGCACAGCAGCATCAAACACAGCTGGACTCCATATTTATGGTGTGTACATGTACAAACACACTTTTTACTATTAACTCCATCAACCACAGATGAAATAGTAAATTATCATTCAGGTCCTAACAGTGTCCATGCTGTTCTGTTTAGACCAGCAGGCCTTCAGACTGACACATGAATCACATGTTGTGTTCTACCAGTTTAAATGAAATGTTCACTTTATCTTTCTGTTCCAGCTGCTGGAGGAGAACATCGTCACTTTTGTGAAGAACGAGCTAAAGACAGTCCAGAGGGGTCTGAGTCCAGGTTACCCAGAATGCTTAGAGAGTCAGAGTGACGATGAGGAGGTCTTGGATGGTGAGGAGGAAGAGCAGAGGAGGAGCAGCAGAGAGGCATTTCTGAAGATCACAGTGCACTTCCTGAGGAGAATGAAGCAGGAGGAGCTGGCTGAGCATCTGCAGAGCAGTAAGAGGATTTTAACAGATTTAACATGATGGAGAGGAAATGGAGGCAACATGGGAGAGGTTTATATTTCAAACTGTTTGTCCTCCACTGATGAGCTGAATAAAAGTGATGGAGGAGGAAAAACTATACAGACACACTTACATGTTCAGATTTCTAGACTTTCTGTAGGATCCACTCACTGATTTCATTTGTTGTTTGTTCATTCAGGAGCTCGTGCTGCAAAGTGTCGACGTAAACTCAAGTCTAACCTGCAGAAGAAGTTCCAGTGTGTGTTTGAGGGGATCGCTAAAGCAGGAAACCCAACCCTTCTGAATCAGATCTACACACCGCTCTACATCACAGAGGGAGGGACTGCAGAGGTCAATATTGAACATGAGGTCAGACAGATTGAAATAGCATCCAGGAAACCAGACAGACCAGAAACAACAATCAGACAAGAAGACATCTTTAAAGCCTCACCTGGAAAAGATGAGCAAATCAGAACAGTGATGACAAAGGGAGTGGCTGGCATTGGGAAAACAGTCTTAACACAGAAGTTCACTCTGGACTGGGCTGAAGGCAAAGCCAACCAGGACATAGACTTCACATTTCCATTCACTTTCAGAGAGCTGAATGTGCAGAAAGAGAAAAAGTACAACTTGGTGGAACTTGTTCATCACTTCTTTCCTGAAACCAAAGAAGCAGGAATCTGCAGGTTTAAAGAGTTCCAGGTTGTGTTCATCTTTGACGGTCTGGATGAGTGTCGACCTCCTCTGGACTTCCACAACACTGAGATCCTGACTGATGTTACAGAGTCCACCTCAGTGGATGTGTTGCTGACAAACCTCATCAGGGGGAAACTGCTTCCCTCTGCTCGCCTCTGGATAACCACACGACCTGCAGCAGCCAATCAGATCCCCCCTGAGTGTGTCGGCATGGTGACAGAGGTCAGAGGGTTCACTGACCCACAGAAGGAGGAGTACTTCAGGAAGAAATTCAGAGATGAGGAGCAGGCCAACACCATCATTTCCCACATCAAGACATCACGAAGCCTCCACATCATGTGCCACATCCCAGTCTTCTGCTGGATCACTGCTTCAGTTCTGGAGGATGTGTTGAAAAGCAGAAAGAGAGGAGGGCTGCCCAAAACCCTGACTGAGATGTACATCCACTTCCTGGTACTTCAGTCCAAATTGAAGAATGTCAAGTATGATGGAGGAGCTGCGACAGATCCACACTGGAGACCAGAGAGCAGGAAGATGATTGAGTCTCTGGGAAAACTGGCTTTTGAGCAGCTGCAGAAAGGCAACCTGATTTTCTATGAAACAGACCTGACAGAGTGTGGCATCGATATCAAAGCAGCCTCAGTGTGCTCAGGAGTGTTCACACAGATCTTTAAAGAGGAGAGAGGGCTGTACCAGGACACGGTGTTCTGCTTCGTCCATCTGAGTGTTCAGGAGTTTCTGGCTGCTCTTCATGTCCATCTGACATTCATCAAGTCTGGAGTCAATCTGCTGGCAGAAGAACAAAAAACACTGAGTTGGTCTAAAGTCGTTAAAGACAAATCAACATGTTTCTACCAGAGTGCTGTGGACAAGGCCTTAAAGAGTCCAAATGGACACCTGGACTTGTTCCTCCGCTTCCTCCTGGGTCTTTCACTGCAGACCAATCAGACTCTCCTACGAGGTCTGCTGACACAGACAGGAAGTAGCTCACAGACTAATCAGGAAACAGTTGCGTACATCAAGAAGAAGATCAGTGAGAATCTGTCTGCAGAGAGAAGCATCAATCTGTTCCACTGTCTGAATGAACTGAATGATCGTTCTCTAGTGGAGCAGATCCAACAGTACCTGAGATCAGGAAGTATCTCCACAGATGAACTGTCTCCTGCTCAGTGGTCTGCTCTGGTCTTCATCTTACTGTCATCAGAAAATGATCTGGACGTGTTTGACCTGAAGAAATACTCTGCTTCAGAGGAGGCTCTTCTGAGGCTGCTGCCAGTGATCAAAGCCTCCAACAAAGCTCTGTAGGTGCACACGGAACTATCCAGATTAATGTAGTTTCATCTTTGCTCAATGAAGAAAAGTAATGTTTGCAATTATTTTGTTCTGCTGATTCTTCTTCAGGTTGAGTGACTGTAACCTTTCAGAGAGAAGCTGTGCAGCTCTGTCCTCAGTTCTCAGCTCCCAGTCCTCTAGTCTGAGAGATCTGGACCTGAGTTACAACAACCTGCAGGATTCAGGAGTGAAGAAGCTGTCTGCTGGACTGAAGAGTCCACACTGTACACTGGAAACTCTCAGGTCAGGATTCAACTGTCTGTTAAAGTTTACCCACCAAACTTTTATTGTCTTTTCTATTGTATCTGTGAATTGACGTATTAAAATTATTCTCCAGACTGACTGACTGTAACCTCTCAGAGGGAAGATGCGCGGCTCTGTCCTCAGTTCTCAGCTCCCAGTCCTCTAGTCTGAGAGATCTGGACCTGAGTAATAACAACTTGCAGGATTCAGGAGTGAAGCAGATTTCTGCTGGACTGAAGAGTCCACACTGTGGGCTGGAAACTCTTAGGTCAAGATTCAACACTCTGTAAAAGTTTATCCACCAAGCTTTTATTGTCTTCATATAATGGATCTGTGAATTAACTTATTGAAATTCTTCTCCAGACTGAGTGGCTGTAACCTCTCAGAGAGAAGCTGTGAAGCTCTGTCCTCAGTTCTCCGCTCCCAGTCCTCTAGTATGAGAGATCTGGACCTGAGTAACAACAACCTGCAGGATTCAGGAGTGAAGCAGCTTTCTGCTGGACTGGAGAGTCCACACTGTGGACTGGAAACACTCAGGTCAGGATTCAACTTTCTGTAAAAGTTTACCCACCAAGCGTTTATTGTCTTTACATATTGGATCTGTGTATTAACTTTTTAAAAAATCTTCTCCAGACTAAGTGGCTGTAACCTCTCAGAGAGAAGCTGTGAAGCTCTGTCCTCAGTTCTCCGCTCCCAGTCCTCTAGTATGAGAGATCTGGACCTGAGTAACAATGACCTGCAGGATTCAGGAGTGAAGCAGCTTTCTGCTGGACTTGAGAGTCCACACTGCGGACTGAAAAGTCTCAGGTCAGTTTTATCACTGTCTATGTAAAGTAAAATGTTGGCCTCCCCACAGTATCTGCTTTAAATGAAGAGTTTATGATACCAGAAAGATTTTGTGTACTGTCTGTGACAAGTGATATAGAAGTAAAACTCCTTCCAAACCAACATGTGAGTCAGGATATATGTTTCTGTCATTTAATGTTCAATAAAGACTCAATATGCATTAATTCAGTTCTGACAGGAACACTCTCATCATAGATCAAACCATGTATTGCGACAAATGGAAATACAGTTTTGCTTGTCCCTGAAAGCTCCACTCTAAGATGCTTCCTGGATTAGCCGACAGCATGCTGAGCCAAAAACAAGGAATGCAATTTAAAAACCCCATGCAGAGTGGGCCAAAAGCAAATATGAATTTCAGATTGACCTTTGAGCCATGATGGGAACCTGAACCAGAAAGGTGGAGGCAAGCTTTGCCAGCAACAGTGTGAGCAACGCTGTAACAAGATCATGTAGGTGGGAGTCATATTTAAAAGGGAATTGTAGTGGGAATGGCTGTGTTTGGTGTGTGACTGATAAGTTATGCTGATTCAATCAGTGGCTGTCAGCTGATTACAGCTGGGGCGCATGATGTCAGTGTCCACATGAACAAACACAATGCTTCAGAAAATATTCAACAGAAAATTACTGTTATGTTCTCTGCATGCAGGTTACCATAAAAAACATATCTGCTGCTTAGGAAATATTCGACATGATTTTCTTTATATTAAATTTTTTTTGTGGAAAATACAAATTAAATGTTTAAACACTGAATTAAATTAAATTAGAAATATGATGAAAGACACTAAGTTAATTGTGATCACACAGTGAACATTGTTGGAATGAAAATTAAGAACTAAGTTAAAATCGAACAATATTTAACTTTAAAGGCATTTCTTCTGCCAACATAAATCAGAATGCAGCCTCCAGCACGAACATGTGCTTTCTCTCCTACTACTAACCTAAAATGTATCTGCATCACACCAACATACAGTAGGAGGCGCTGAGTGTAAACATAAAGGCCTGAAGGACAAAATCCTGTTTATTGAGTTGAGAATGTTTTTAAGCTCATTAGATGAACTGTTGTGTGTGTTCAGTCTGTCAGGATGTCTGATCACAGAGGAAGGCTGTGCTTCTCTGGCCTCAGCTCTGAGCCGCAACCCCTCCCATCTGAGAGAGCTGGACCTGAGCTACAATCATCCAGGAGACTCAGGAGAGAAAGTGCTGTCTGCTGGACTGAAGGATCCACAATGGAGACTTGATACTCTCAGGTATGGACAGACAGGTGGACACTCTCAGGTACAGACAGACAGGTGGACACTCTCAGGTATGGACAGACAGGTGGACACTCTCAGGTATGGACAGACAGGTGGACACTCTCAGGTACGGACAGACAGGTGGACACTCTCAGGTACGGACAGACGGGTGGACACTCTGATTAACTGAGGGACTCTGGTTCATGTTTAATGGTGGATATGAGTGAAGGTGTATGAATCTGATTGTGTCTTTGTCTCTTCCTCCAGGTTGGACCATGGTGGACTGCAGAGACTGAAACCTGGTCTGAGGAAGTGTGAGTGTGTTTTCAGTTTGACAGACATAAACAAACCCCAAAGATAGGACATGATAAAACAAGGCAGAAATAACAATGCACTATCAAACAAATATACAAACAAACACACAACAGCACAAAAACAAACAAACAAAACCAAAAATCCACCATGATTACCCAATTATCTAACGTCTCACTCAGAGTCAAGCGACATCGTCAGCTGTTCTACATAAGAAATAAATGGACGCCATGCCACCTCACACTTCCCCATTTATCCATTTAGTGTGTATCTCAGTTTTTAAATCTTAAGAAAAAAACATAACATCACAGATCCATCTCCCAAAGGAGCGGGGGGTTGGGGGTTGGTCACTCTTCCAATGCAAAAGGATGAGCCGCTGTGCTAAAAGGGAGGAGTAGGTTATACTATTTAGTTGTGGTTTTCGTGGAGGAAGATCCTCTTTTGGTACACCAAAGATTGCAATAAAAGGACAAGAATGAATAGTTAAACCTGAAATTGTTGAATATACATCAAATATTGAGGACCAGAATAAACTAGAGCATGACCAAAATGTATGATAAAGCGTAGCAGGTGCTTGCTCTGGAAATATTTTTTAAACTGAACTAGAAATTTTGAAGCCGGGATGAGTACATGATTCATTTCCAGTGTTAAAAAGTCACCCTGATCGTATTCTGGTTTCGCGAAATTTCTTGCTATATTGTTAGTATAGCGCCCCCTGTTTGCAGACAGACACACACAGACACACACACACACACATCATACCTGCCTGCATTTGAGCATTATCAACGTGTAATATATATATATATATATATATATATATATATATATCATGGGCGAGCGGTCATAATAAGCTATAAATGCAGTGCATGCCCAAGCCCTTTAATAAAAATAATTGAAAATATTAATCTGGCAGTGTGTTCAATTATACAATACCTTAGTTCTACTGTTTTGGTCTTAAATCCGTGCCTAATCTGTCCCGTTTTGCTTGTGAAAAGCTGGAAAGCTGACAGCTTGTTTCGTGCATGCGCACTGTGACACCGAGTAGTACAGTTACTGCTAGAGGCTGTGTTTACTGTAGATGAGCATTTTGAATTTAGAGCATTTAGACGATCCAGACCGAGGGAGGACCTAATTTTCTGTGTACAACATCTTAATTTTTCAACAAATTAAACAAAAATTGTTGGCACTCTTACCTCTTACACATTTTTTGTTTATCGGTAACTTTGTCCGCGTTACCGGTACCGGCAAACCGAGCGGGCAACTATGCTCGGGGTCCGACATGTATGACGTCATTGCAGTCATTGTCCAATGACACGCCTCGAAAATTCCCATGGGTGTAACTTATTTTTCTTTGTTTGTATGGTTACCATGGTTACCATGGATCTGCGGCTGTCAAGTTACTGTGTTGAATATTTCTGCTTTCATTTAGCCTACATACACTGTAAATTCCAACACATTGTTGTTGGTAACATGGGGCAAGTGTGCGTGTAAGAGTGTCACAATCGAGTTGATATCGTAGTTAAAAACCATATTATATTTTTTATTAATAAATAAATACCCCCCTTACGGGTGCGCATGGTATTGACACTTCAGCATGACCACAGTAAAAGGTCACCGCTCGCCACTGATATATATATATATATATATATATATATGTGTGTGTAGTGGGCCTGTCCGTCGAGTTTGCTGAAACCTCACCCCCTACAAAGTGTCACCTGTCAATCAAAGTCACCACCTCTACCCAAAACACGGATGCTACAGCTGAGAGCTTTCGGCAGCTACCTTGGCATCAGTTAACTGGCAAAACAGACAGATTAGCCAATTGCAAAAAAGTAGCTCAGTTTCTGCCCAGCAACAGGTTGCTAAGGTCAGCTAAGGCCCTACGGTTGCTAAGGTCAGCTAAGGCCCTGCGGTTGCTATGGCGATGTGAGAATCTGCTTGGAAAAAAATCTCAAAATCCCCCCAGAATTTGGCTTCTGACAAGGTCCCGAACAATTGCAAACTGTGAGAAAACTGTAACTCCTGTCCTAAAACCGAAAACACCGTGAGAGACACAGAAGCCGGCAGATTCTGACAGTGTTTATTTTATTCAGGTGTTCTTTAAAATGAGCGATTAAGCTCAGTGTGAAGACAGAGTGAGATTCTTTTGGAAAAAAAGACGATTACATTAGGGTCAATGGGAAGTGAGACAGGTATTGCTGCTGGTCTCGGCCCCCCCGTTTAAATTTTGTGCAGACCCCACCTGACAATGCCACATTTTATGAATCCCAACACCTATGTCTACATTTTGACATAAAATTATTTGTCTCCTTTTTACGGTTTGGCCGTGAGCGCGAGTTAAAAATAAAAATGAAGGTTATTTTTTACTGCTTCTCTCACTCAAGCTAACTAACGCTTCCATTATAACTTTGAAGAAAATTATTTCCACTCCTCGTTTGACTGCTCATAGTTTGAAAAGTTTACATGTTATGTAAAAACATGTTTGTTTTGGAGAGAGCACAGGTTTTCCTCCGTTTTAAAGTTTGAATCACATTTCTACGTGCAGGTATGAGACAGCTAGGTGACACAGAAAAAAGGTGAGAGGGTTTTTTTAAAAATTCCCATTCATTTACAATGGAGAATTATTCTTGTTTTTTGGGGAACTTTGGGAAAAATTGGAATTATATTAGGGCTGTCAGTGTTAACGCGTTAATCACGATTAGATTAATGCAATCCATAACGCGTTAATTTTTTTAAATCAAAAAAAATTTTTTAATTTTGCAAGCCTTTTTGTCCCTTCTACTCCCCCGTAGACGGCTCCTCTAGCTGTAGCGCTATGCTTTGAAGTGGCCTCCTGCAGTAAACCTACCGCGCTGATGGAAAGTAAGAGAGCTACTGGACTTTTGAACGGCTTGTTTAACTTTAAAACACTTCCAGACGCTTCAGTTGACAAGTCAAAAGTAAAATGCAACCTGTGTCAAACGGAGTTTAACTACCACCGGAGTACGTGGAGTTTGAGTTAGCACCTCCACGCTAAACACCCAGGTGCAGCCAAGCCAGCCTCAGCTCCACCAAAGGACCATTTTGGAGTGTGGGAGTCGCAGCAGAGCCGTGATTGATTCTCAGTTAAGACACTCTGATAAGAAATGCTTTACATTATGGGCTTAAAACTGCCTTCAAATGGAAAATAACAGGATTTTAAACATGCAATTCAAAACGCCATTAATCGTGATTAACTATAGAAATTCTGCAATTATTCTCGATTAAAAAAATGTATCGTTTGACAGCCCTAAATTATATATTGTTGGGGTTTTCTCAAAGCTGTGGGATGAGTTACGCGCCGAAATTTGGCAGAAGTGCAGCCATGGCACTAATGAGGCTGTGCCTCGCACAGATGGAGGAAGAATGAATTCTTTGAATTACGCTAGCCCATTGATCCTCAGATATAAGGAAAATGTGTTTTGTCAGAAATGGGCATGGCCTAAACTGACCTTTATCTTGAACCAATGAATCCATGAAACAGAAATTTCCTTCTGTTCATCACAGTTCAGGAGTTAAAAGCGAAATGTTTTATAAAAGTCCACATGGTGGCGCTACATGCTCCAAAATGTCCCACATGTCTCTCCTGCAGATAAAGTTCATTCATTCATACTGACTTCAGCTGTTTGGAGCATTTGGACTAAAATGTTGTTTGTAACAGACGACAGTTTGAGATGAAAATAACAGACTTGATGTGCAAAGACCTTCACTTTACACCAAACACATGAAATAAACATGAATATTACTGAATATCACTGTCATGTTGACTGTTCATGTTCTAACTGAACTGTTGAATTTACATTCAGACAAACATCAGACGCAGCTGGAATCAAGTTTCACTTTGAAAAATATTCTCATCTAAAAAGGTCCACTTACTCTGTATGTCCAAAGCTTTCAGTCACATCTCATGGTCTTCCTCAGTGATGGAGTGTCTCAGTTTTCATGGAGATGGTTTAAGTTTGAATGGTTTCAGTAAAGTAGTTAATAAATCAACAGATGATAAACTGCAGCTGTATTGTGTCTCGTTCTCTCCATCAGATGCCTGTGAACTGGAACTGGATCCAAACACAATGTACAGATTCCTCGAACTGTCTAACAACAACAGGAAGGTGACATATGTAAAGGAGGATCAGTCATATCCTGATCATCCAGACAGATTTGACTCCTGGCCTCAGCTGCTGTGTAGAAATGTTCTGACTGGTCGCTATTACTGGGAGGTCGAGTGCAGTGGAAAAAGAGTTTCTATATCAGTGAGTTACAGAAGAATCAGCAGGAAAGGAGACAGTGATGACTGTTGGTTTGGAATGAATGATCAGTCCTGGAGTCTGGACTGCTCTGCTGGTCATTACTCTGTCTGTCACAATAAGAGAAGAACATCCATCTCCTCCTCCTCCTCCTCCTCCTCCTCCTCGTCCTCCTCTGACTCTAACAGAGTAGCAGTGTATGTGGACTGTCCTGCTGGCACTCTGTCCTTCTACAGAGTCTCCTCTGACACACTGATCCACCTCCACACCTTCAACACCACATTCACTGAACCTCTGTATGCTGGGTTAACAGTCTGCTCTGGTTCCTCAGTGTCTCTGGTTCCTCTGTAGGAGAGAGAGTCTCTCTGGTTCCTCTGTAGGAGGGAGAGTCTCTCCTGTGGACAGAAACTCTGCTGACTGAAGATCAGCTGCTGAAATCAAACATCACACTCTGCACTGTGAAGCAGATCTGTCTCAGACTCAAACACTCAGTTATTTTTCCTTCTACATGATTCATTGATTAGTCTCAGTTGACTCTGCTGTTGTTACTGTCAGGATCCAATGAGCAGCATGCAGCTCTATTCATGTTTCAATCTAATAACATCTGTCCAGCTGTGGAAGCCCACAGTGTTTTTGTGTTTCTCACATGTATTTTATCTGATCATCATCAATAAAATCTATTCATGAAATTATTGTTGAAAGCATCCTCACTTTACTGACACAATGGATAATATAACAAGCTTTTAAAATACAACTGTAACAACCAGAAGTAATTTTGAAATCAGATACAACACAGCAAGAGAGGACTCAACACACAAAGACTAAATTCGCTCTGGAGAAAACTGGACTTTACTGTTATGATTGAAAAAGGTAAATAACAAAATGTCTTCTTTCATATATCATTGTTTTCCTTTTCTTTCTCACATTTTCTCAAATTTACCACATATAACAAAAACACTACCACATGCATAAAATAATAAATAAATAAATACAAAAAGAGACTTTCCCCTCTCTCTTTAAAAAAAAAAGATTTAATCAGGAATCCACCTGTCAGGTAATAATAATTTAGTATTAATTTAGTTTCGATATTAAGTGCTAAATGTATTTATGTTTGATTGAAATGTTTTTGTTTTGTTTTTTACTAATTAGACTATATAGACTATTTATTTATTTATATCCTAAATCCTATTTTTGTTGTCTCTACCCCACAGGTGGTTCGTTCAACCCTATTCTTCCTTTTCTAAACCCCCAAAAATAAAATGCTAACTAAATAATAATAATAGAAATTTCAATAGTAGCTCTCAAAATCTAGAAATAAAATAAAATAAAGAAATAAAACAAGATATCAAACTTTTCTATCAGGCTCAGAAGTTGACTCACCACTTCAGTCCTAACTGTGATGTTCACTACAGGAACCAGCCGAGCTGAAGAATGAAGATCTCAGATGGTGACCATGCAGACGAGGATGAAGATGAGGATGAGGATGAAGAGGATGAAGAAGATGAGGTGAACCTGGCCTTGTAATCACAAAGCCAAGAAAAACATCATTACACAGATCAAATACTTTTTTCTTTTTCAAAATCTCAGTTCTATATTTACAAATTATCATTTGATTGAAATATTATTTTAATAAACTAAACTAAATAAAACTTACATTCAACAAACTTACATATAACATCTTATCATGTTTTCTCTTCTCTTTTTTTAAAATCATTAAAACATTAAAAACCAATAATACAATTACACACAGGTTACATACATTTAGCTTCAGCTCATAAAATATGTTAATCACAGTATAACTAATAAAACTTTAACATTAACTTCTACACAAACTGATTTCTATGAACACACACAACTCAAAATAGCTGCTAGTCATCTTAATAACCAGGTAGTCAGTTTAATAACCAGTCAGTTTAATAACCAGACAGTCAGCTTAATAACCAGTCAGTTTAATAACCAGCTAGTCAGTTTAATAACCAGCTAGTCAGTTTAATAACCAGTCAGTTTAATAACCAGTTAGTCAGTTTAATAACCAGCTAGTCAGTTAAATAACCAGCTAGTCAGTTTAATAACCAGCTAGTCAGTTAAATAACCAGCTAGTCAGTTAAATAACCAGCTAGTCAGTTAAATAACCAGCAACAGGCTTTAAATACTCAAAAATTAAAAACAACAATTGCTAGCGTTAGCGTCGTTAGCACAAACGGCTATAAACGGTTGCTAACCGCTGCTAATGTTAGCGCAGCTAGCACTAACCCTTTTATCTATATTTTGTTGGTCTTTGATTTACTGACTGCCGGTTAATAATGCCATATGCCACAAGGTTTCCTTCGACAAGTTATATTTCTTTTTCTCCTGTATGATGACAAGGTTTTGGGGTTCCTGTGGAGCTTCCAGTGAGCAGTTCAGAGGTTGCTGAAGTGTTTTCAGGGTTTATTGAAGAGGTTTTTCGGGGTTCATGAGGAGGTTCAAGGATCACCTGGAGAAGTTTTAAAGGGCTGGGACTGTGTGTAAATGTGTAGGTCAAAAGCGAGGAGTGTTGAAGCAGTACTCATCACTACATCCCAACAGGAAAGATCAAATATGCAGGAAGCTATCTGTAAGACTGATGCTCCTGAAAATGTCAACTGGTGTAACCATAATGATAAATATTCAATATTTTATCCACCTACAGTGTATTTAAGTGGGCTTATACTAATAATTACTTAATTTAAAACATGTAAATGGTTCCTGATCTCCATGATTTTCCAGATCAAATGTAATATTTAGAACAATTGTATTCCCTTTATTTAAACAGTTATAATGTAAGATCATGCCAAACTAGTTGATATGGTGTTTTATTGACTATTTACTGTTTTTAAGCAATTTGAAATATTTGGTACAAAGTTTTTATGGTTACACCACTTAGACATTTTTGCCATAATTCTCCAATATATTTTCTCAAAATGGATTTAATTTAAAAAAGAATGTGTGCTATTCATACATTCATTTTCACATTTTAGATTTTAAACTTTTAAATTTGACTCAACCACATGGACACAAAAAAAACTCATAAATGGCTTCAGAAACAGCTGGAGACAGAGGAGAATCTGGGCTGTAAGGAAAGATTATTTAAACGAAATCTAACCAATATTTGGTTAATTAAATGCCTCAAATATGTTTAAAATATACTCAGAATAAATATATTTAAAGTCAGTGAGGTTTCAGAGGTTTATTAAAGCTGTGAAACTTAATATAATCTCATAATTACACTGAGATAAATATATGACTTTTATTTAACACATTATACTACTGAATACATGTGGTGTAACGTTAGGTCTGCTGCTCTATTTCTGCTGTACTATACTGCCTCCCTGTGGCTGCAGGTGGAACTACTGTGAGAAGACAAACAAGACATCTGAATAAAACTTAACATTATGGGTTTTTGTTTAATCTTATAAATCTTCTGATCGTATAAACCATAAGATTAAACAATTAACTAAGAAAATAATAATTAGTAACATCAGACAGTCACTTATTTACATTATCAGTGATAGAAATAAAGGAAAAAAACATGAAAATTAGACCCACTCAATCAATTAAGATGTATTTATGTAGCTTTCAAACAGCTTAACGTAGATCAGAGTGCTTTACAATTAGTTGATTGACAGGCTCATAATAAGACAGCGCAAGTGACAACATAAAGAAAAAGGAATAAAAAGAAATATGATACACGTGTGAAGAAACAAACTATGTCAAAAATCTCTGCTACCGTCAGATCACGTGACACTTCTCTCCTGCGGTTTCTTCAGGTAAGACGCTCCCTTTCTCTCTCTCTCTATCTCTCTCTCTCTCTCTCTTTCACCTGTCTGTAAACACGGAAATGAAACGGTCGTAGACGCAGCGCGAGGACGAGGTAAGCATAATGTATTGATAAAAATATGATGAATATGATGTAAAGTGAGAAATGTATTTAACCCTGTAGAGCCCAGAGAAATCTCTCCGTATATGCACACTGTAATGAAGGTTTCCAGAGAACTGATTGCAGATGATCAGTCCTCACGACATTAAGCAGGCCGCTGGTTTGGCTGCTAGTTATATGAAATTAAGCTTTCATCATTTTATTCAACTTATTGGTTATAGCCTCATTTTATATTTATTGTTATAGGACCATCTCCAAGTGGAATATAGTTAGTCCCAGTTTGGTTAGAGTACGGGCCTTTGTTTCTAATCCTTTTTCTTTACTTTCTTTTTCTTCTTGTCATTATTTAAAGCGGCTTGGTGCAGTTCTTGAGCTCTATCTAAATCATCCAGGAGTTATGAGCTCCATATAAATTCAGAGATGTCCTTTTTGTGTGTTTCTAGTCAAGCCTGGATTAAGAATTCAGAGGCCCTTGGGCCAGACTCTTAGAGGCCCTCGTGCGCGCGCGCGCACACACACACACACACACACACACACACACACACACACACACACACACACACACACACACACACACACACACACACGACAACTAGTTTACTAGTGCACAAGTGTGGATGAAGTAGTTGTTGGAAACTCCTGTACTTGCACAGGATTCACACTGACTGATAAATTCAACACAAGACTCTCAGCACATGCAGTGTACGTGTGTATTATCAGAACAGTCTACACTCAGATATGCAGAAACACTTCAAAGAATAGCAAACAACCTGTTTTTAGAACCTCCACAATATCAAACATCCCAACAACTAATGTTTTCTAAGTCATAAAAAAACAATGCACATTAACAACACTTGGGAGGCGAATACACACACACACACACACACACATTAGAGTATAGCTCCCTTATGCAATGACCTTTTTCCTGGCCTTTTTCCTAGCAAAAATCTACAACTGTAGATAAATTCAACACAAGACTCTCAGCACATACAGAGTACATTATCAAAACAGTCTACACTCAGAAATGCAGAAACACAAAGAATAAACCACCTTTTTAGAATCTCCACAATATCACACATCCCAACAACAAATGTTTGAGTCATAAAAAAACAATGCACATTAACAACACTTGGGAGGCAAGAACACACACACACACACACACACACACACACACACACACACACACACACACACACACACACACACACACTATAGCTCCTTATGCAATGACCTTTTTCCTGGCCTTTCTCCTAGAAAACTCCTCCACAACATCACTAAAGTCCAGGTCTCTGACAAGTTCAGACTCTATTGCCAGTAATGATAAGGACTTCAGGCGTTTTTGTTTCATGCTTGTTCTGAGCTCATTTTTGATTCTCCCCAGATGAGAAAATGAGCGCTCCCCCTCACAGTTTGTCACTGGCAACGTGAGGAACATCCTCAAAGCCACATAAACATTAGGGAAGACTGACTGCAGGCCAAACTTCAATATGTTTTTCAGCATGTTTGAGGGTGACTTGTCTGTTTCAGCCAACATGAAGGAGCGGAACTGCAGGAGCTCGTTGGCTAAGCCACTGTCTAAGTCTGATGGATAAGCACTGACCAGTGTTTTAGCATGTTCTGTGATCTCACAGCTGCTTGCGCTTTCAACCAGAAATAACACCCCAAATATTTCTGTTAAGTGTTTGTAAGCAGAGAGGCGATGATCAAGGCAGCTCACCAGCTTGTCTATGATGACATAAAAAGTCCCAATTTTGAATTTGTCCCTTCCACTGTGTAGGTTACTTACATCATTTGCACCCTCTTCATCTGCGAAGGTTTTACGCTTTCTACTTCGTTGTAGGTCACGCTTGTAGGTTTTGTTAACACCTGTTACATTCAATGCTGCTTTTTCATAAATGTCAAATTGGTCACGCTGTGAGGAAACAAAGGCACGCAAGGACTTAAGAAGATTTACAGCTGTCAAAATGTTTATGTCACTTTTTTGTAACATTATGCTCGTGGCTTGAAATCTGTCAAGGATTGCATCCCAGAAATGAGCCATAAATGCTGTTTCTAATTGCTCCAGTTTACCACAGAGAGCCCCTGCTTCATTTCTAGTATCCCTTTTTTCATCATCTGAGCCTGCTATTTTTTCAAGTGCATCTTTTATGTGTGAATAGTTTTTCCACAGAGCTTTGCTGGATTCTGCTTGACTACTCCATCTAGTGGTTGAGAGAGATTTCAACGTCAAACTTATTCCTGTTTTGCGAAAAACTTTCCCCCATCTACTTGTAGAGGAGGAACAAAAGTTATACAAAGACTGTAAAGTGTCAAAGTAGTGTCCAGCCTCGGGGCTGCTGGCCTCAATGGTGTTGACTCCAACTAAATTTAGGGAGTGAGCAGCGCATGGAACATAATGGATTAAAGGATTTATCTTCTTCAGATGTGATTGGAGTCCATTGTACTTCCCAGACATGTTACTTGCGTTGTCGTATGACTGTCCTCTGCAATTTGACAGCTCTAAGCCTAAACTGGCAACCATAGCAACAACACATTCAGCCAAACTTTCACCAGTATGGCTTTCGATTGGCTCAAAAGTCAGGAAACGTTCAACAATTTTGCCTTCTGTGTTTACAAACCTGAAAATAAAACTAAGTTGGTCAACGTGTGAAAGGTCTGGGGTGGAGTCGACAACAACAGAGAAGTACTTTGCCCCCTTAATTTCCTCAGCAATAACCTGTCTTGTTCTATCTCCCATGACATCAATAAATTCCTCACAAATCGTTGATGACAAGTAAGACACACTTCCCCGGCCTTTCTGCCCATACTTCTGTATATGACCAGACAAAAATGGGTCAAACTGAGCTATCAGTTCCAATACACCAAGGAAATTCCCATTATGAGATGACCCCAGCAACTCACTATCTCCTCTAAATGGAAGCCCTCTCTCCCCCAGGAACTTTATGACAGCAACAACTCTTTTGAGGACTTCTTTCCAGTATTGCCTTGCTGCTTCCATTTCTGTTGCCATAGAAACATCAACAGTCCCGATGCCCTTGCCCCTGTGGAGTAAGGATAACATTGCAGCCTTATGCTCCTCACTCCTCTCATGGTCCCTGATGCGTTCTGAATGTTTCCAGTCACTAAATCCCTCAACAAACTGATGATGACACTTTGAGAAAAGTTTACAGGCAAAACAGTAAATATTTCCATTTGAGGGGGAGTACATCATCCAGTCTCTCATTACTTTCTGCCCATTTGGCAAACAGCAATACAGTAAATCATTATTAAAGTGGCGACTTTTACCTCCAATATTTCTGTCCCTGGCAGAAGCTGGGTAGGTCGACCTGCGATTGTGAAATTCTGCTGCGCCTCTCTGAATAAGAACGGTCTTTATCTTATCGCTGGTTGTGTCTTTCCACAATGCCGGATCCGTAGTCTTCTCGTACCACTCCTGCATTTCTGGTTCAGCTTCGGGGGCCGCCGGTCGCAGCGGCGTTGTCACTGGCAGGTCCCTGCTGTCATCCGTGGCATCATCCGCAGCATTGTCCGCGGGATCACTCACCGGATCATCCGCCGCATCATTGGCCTCACCACGGCCGTCAGGCGGGCCCTCCAGGCTGGTCAAAGATGCGAGTGGGGCCGCTGATGAACAGGTGACTGTCACCGTCTCAGTCAAGGCACCCCGCTGGCGCTGTGGATGAGCTGGTGAAGTGGAGGCATCTGCCGGATAACGGTCCTGGCCGTCCTGCTCTTCACTGTCGCTGATGCCGTCAACATTCTCATCCTCTACCGCTGGCTCACTAACGGTTAAGCTCCCACAAGACTTAACGTTAGATGCGGTGAAAAAGCTTGAGATGTTCGGAATGCTCTGCCGGAGTTGCGACTGTCTTTTATCCCTCTCCTGTTTTGCTTTTAATTTAGAGGCCCCACTCTCCCACCGTTTTAATTTTTTTTCCATGTTTTTCCTTTTAGACTAGCTAACAATCATCTCAACAGCAATAGGCCTAAGTGTCTAGATTCAAATTTCGCGGTCATCTGTCATCTGTCTCTTTTTTTCTTTTTCTTTTTATCTGTCATCTGTGGTGTGTACGTGCCTACGTATGTGTGTAGCTATGTGTGTACGTAACGTCCCAAAGCGTCCCCGTCATTATCGCCCTGTTATCTCGCAGACACAGACAGCAAAACAAACAATCAGTCATATTTTTATTTGCAAATAAATCGGGTAGGCTGTAACTTTGTAATTCATCACACACTTGATGAGGTCTACTCACAAGAAAAAAAAAAAAAAAAAAAAAAAACACTAAGTGACGGAGGCCCGGACTGGAGCTCGAGGCCCCCGGGCCACGGCCCAGACGGCCCGGTTCGGGATCCGGGCTTGTTTCTAGTATAACACTGGTTGCCTGTATTTCAGTGGATACTTGCTGATGATGTGTGATCTTCTGAGAGTGTACTGCTGTTTTCTTTTCTCTAGTTTTGGGTTCAAAGTTTTATTAGGAGCCTCCATTCCTGCCTGTGTATTTCAGCTGTTTGTATCAAGTAGTTCATGTGTGAACTCTGTCAGACTATTACTAATAATAATGTACATCGATATTAATAACACAAAAATATATGAGTATGAACATGTAATATATTAGTATGTACTCCATATAAAGAAAGATTAGACTCATCTTTTGGGTCATTTTCAAATGGTTCAGCACCCTGCCCAACAACTGAACCTGGCTGTTAAAGGGTTTGGGTACGATGACATTCATTGTACTGAACTTTAGATTAATAGACTAAAGTGATTGACTGTTGTTTTTGTAAAACTGTTTCTTGAAGTCAGTAATTGTGTGTTTGATTCATTTAATTGGTCGTATCAAAGGTCACCTCATTCAGTCATCTTGAACCTGACAAACATTATGACAGTTATTATAATAACTAATCCACAGTTACAACAGAAAGAGTTTGTTTCACAGGTGGGACGGTTAGTGATGAACAGGTAATAAAAGCCATATAATAATATACTATGAAATGTGTTACTACTATTAAAAACATATTTTCATTCATTATATTCAGTTATTTAATCAGGAAAATGAAAAGTCAGTGGAACATTCACAAACTAAGTTATTAAACATTAAAGCTGAGTGAAAGTCTTTAAATAGTTTGTTACTTTGGCTCCATCTGGTGGTGGAATGAATAATGACAGGATGTTAGACAGCAGTGCAGACCTGTGTGATGTGCAGCTGGTTGTAATGAATGAGCATGTTGTTGTGTTTGTGTGAAGGTGTTTCTCTGCTATGGATCAGAGTGAGGACAGAGAGGAGGGAGTCCCTCCCTCTAAAAGCTCTCTGTGTGGGGAACATGACAGCCAGACCAAAGCTCAGAGGTGAGATGAGGATCTCTAACTGTCCATCACTGTTCTCCACTCACATCACTCCACCATCATTATTCACACTCACTGTCACATCTGACATTCAACTACTGAATAATAAGTCACAATAACTCAGAATGAACTACTAACTTTGTGAGTGAACAAAGAGCTCAACCACTGATTAGTGAACTAATCAACTAAGATGAGACAGCATCTTTCATCAGATGATATTTTGATGAACAGGAGAACGTTTCTCATCCACTGTCTTCTTACTGATTTTAATTCTGCTTCTAAAACTTCAGCTGCTGGCAGTCTGCTCAAAATTCATCTTTATAAACTCTTTGATTTGTTAATTGTTTGTTTGTATCAGGATGCAGCAGCAGAGAGCAGACTCTCCTGAAGCCAGCTGTGTGTCCCTGAAGAGTGACTGGTCTATGGGTCAGCCTTTTACCTTTAAAGGTGGACAACCTGCTGATAAAAGGTACAATTTTGACATCCAGTAATCAGAGCAACACAAGGAGTTCATTTTGTCATCATGACGGAACACATGAATATTATTCAATCAGGTCTGGTCAGGAGGGAGAAAACAAAGAGGAGAAAGAAAGTAGGACAGATAGGCAGGACCACTTTGGAGGTTGGAAGAGGTTCTCAGGGCAGAAGCTTTGGGGACCAAGGTGTCAACAAAACCACGTAGAAATACGACCAAGAGACAAGAGGACCTCACAAGGGGTGGCCGACATTTTGGGAGCTGGTTGGATGTCTGTGGAGGCACTGGGCAGCATAGATTCAGTGAAGCTGGGCAGCAGTACTTTGGTGTTAACTACATGCTTTTTTCATTTCTTTATTGATATCAGGATGCAGCAGCAGAGAGCAGACTCTCCTGAACCCAGCTGTGTGTCCATGAAGAGTGACTGGTCTATCGGTCATCCTATGACGTTTAAAGATGGACAACCTGCTGATGGAAGGTACGACTTTGATAAGATAAGAAGTACTTTATTAATCCCTTGGAGGGGAAATTGAATGCATGTCAGAAGCAGCCAACATACAGCAAGGAAACATACAGACTCAGGCAGTACCAGTTAAGTGCAAAGCACCACATCAACATCAATCAAACAATCCAACAATTCACAACACTCAGCAGTCAACAGCAATGTTCATTAAAAAACCTCACTGCACCAGGTATAAAAGGACCTTCTACATCTTTCTGTAGAGCACCTTGGCATCACTAATCTGGCACTTAAAGGAGCTCTTCAGTTCACTAAAAATACCAAACAATGGGTGGTCCTTATTGTGCAGGATACTACTGAGTTTCCTACCTACTCTCTTCTTCATGACAACCTCTCAGTCAGAAGGCAAACCAATGATGGATCCTGCCTTTTTTATTAACTTGTTGATCCAAAAAAGGCAGGATCCATCATGTTGACATCCAGTAATCAGAGCAGCATTTACAGGAGTTCATTTAGTCATCATGACAGAACATCATTAATAAACTGTGTGCAGATTTGAGTCATTAAATGTCCTTAAACGTGATGTTTTCTCCACAGAGTTCAGCAGCCGAGCTCAGAGGTTCCCAGTGATCAGTCTGCACAGCAGCATCAAACACAGCTGGACTCCATATTTATGGTGTGTACATGTACAAACACACCTTTTACTATTAACTCCATCAACCACAGATGAAATAGTAAAGTAGCATTCAGGTCCTAACAGTGTCCATGCTGCTCTGTTTAGACCAGCATGCCTTCAGACTGACACATGAATCACATGTTGTGTTCTACCAGTTTAAATGAAATGTTCACTTTATCTTTCTGTTCCAGCTGCTGGAGGAGAACATCGTCACTTTTGTGAAGAACGAGCTGAAGAGAGTCCAGAGGGGTCTGGGCCAAAGTTACCCAGAATACTTAGAGAGCCAGAATGAGGATGAGGAGGTGTTGGACGGTGAGGAGGAAGAGCAGAGGAGGAGCAGTAGAGAGGCATTTCTGAAGGTCACACTGCACTTCCTGAGGAGAATGAAGCAGGAGGAGCTGGCTGAGCGTCTGGAGAGCAGTAAGAGGATTTTAACAGATTTAACATGATGGAGAGGAAATGGAGGCAGCATGGGAGAGGTTTATATTTTAAACTCTACTGTAAATAGGCTGCACACATCTGCGTCAGATCAGAGGCTGTTTGTCCTCCACTGATGAGCTGAATAAAACTGATGGAGGAGGAAAAACTACACAGACACACTTACATGTTCAGATTTCTAGACTTTCTGTAGGATCCACTCACTGATTTCATTTGTTGTTTGTTCATTCAGGAGCTTGTGCTGCAAAGTGTCGACGTAAACTCAAGTGTAACCTGGAGAAGAATTTCCAGTGTGTGTTTGAGGGGATCGCTAAAGCAGGAAACCAAACCCTTCTGAATCAGATCTACACACCGCTCTACATCACTGAGGGAGGGACTGCAGAAGTCAATGATGAACATGAGGTCAGACAGATTGAAACAGCATCCAGGAAACCAGACAGACCAGAAACAACAATCAGACAAGAAGACATCTTTAAAGCCTCATCAGGAAAAGATGAGCAAATCAGAACAGTGATGACAAAGGGAGTGGCTGGCATTGGAAAAACAGTCTTAACACAGAAGTTCACTCTGGACTGGGCTGAAGACAAAGCCAACCAGGACATAGACTTCACATTTCCATTCACTTTCAGAGAGCTGAATGTGGTGAAAGAGAAAAAGTACAGCTTGGTGGAACTTGTTCATCACTTCTTTACTGAAACCAAAGAAGCAAGAATCTGCAGGTTTGAAGAGTTCCAGGTTGTGTTCATCTTTGACGGTCTGGATGAGTGTCGACCTCCTCTGGACTTCCACAACACTGAGATCCTGACTGATGTTACAGAGTCCACCTCAGTGGCTGTGCTGCTGACAAACCTCATCAGGGGGAAACTGCTTCCCTCTGCTCGTCTCTGGATAACCACACGACCTGCAGCAGCCAATCAGATCCCTCCTGAGTGTGTCGGCATGGTGACAGAGGTCAGAGGGTTCACTGACCCACAGAAGGAGGAGTACTTCAGGAAGAGATTCAGAGATAAGAAGCAGGCCAGCACCATCATCTCCCACATCAAGACATCACGAAGCCTCCACATCATGTGCCACATCCCAGTCTTCTGCTGGATCACTGCTACAGTTCTGGAGGATGTGTTGAAAAGCAGAGAGGGAGGAGAGCTGCCCAAGACCCTGACTGAGATGTACATCCACTTCCTGGTACTTCAGTGCAAACTGAAGAACATCAAGTATGATGGAGGAGCTGAGACAGATCCACACTGGAGTCTAGAGAGCAGGAAGATGATTGAGTCTCTGGGAAAACTGGCTTTTGAGCAGCTGCAGAAAGGCAACCTGATCTTCTATGAATCAGACCTGACAGAGTGTGACATCGATATCAGAGCAGCCTCAGTGTACTCAGGAGTGTTCACACAGGTCTTTAAAGAGGAGAGAGGGCTGTATCAGGACAAGGTGTTCTGCTTCGTCCATCTGAGCATTCAGGAGTTTCTGGCTGCTCTTCATGTCCACCTGACATTCATCAAGTCTGGAGTCAATCTGCTGGCAGAAGAACAAACAACATCTTGGAGGTCTAAAGTCTTTAAAGGCAAACCTGAAGCAATGCGTTTCTACCAGAGTGCTGTGGACGAGGCCTTAAAGAGTCCAAATGGACACCTGGACTTGTTCCTTCGCTTCCTCCTGGGTCTTTCACTGCAGACCAATCAGACTCTCCTACGAGGTTTGCTGACACAGACAGGAAGTAGCACACAGACCACTCAGGAAACAGTCGAGTACATCAAGAAGAAGATCAGTGAGAATGTG
This sequence comes from Scomber japonicus, assembly GCF_027409825.1. Lineage (NCBI taxonomy): Eukaryota > Metazoa > Chordata > Actinopteri > Scombriformes > Scombridae > Scomber > Scomber japonicus. Next base: position 37,000,417 of record NC_070583.1, on the reverse strand, counting down.
TCTGCAGAGAGAAGCATCAATCTGTTCCACTGTCTGAATGAACTGAATGATCGTTCTCTAGTGGAGCAGATCCAACAGTCCCTGAGATCAGGAAGTCTCTCCACAGATGAACTGTCTCCTGCTCAGTGGTCTGCTCTGGTCTTCATCTTACTGTCATCAGAAGAAGATCTGGACGTGTTTGACCTGAAGAAATACTCTGCTTCAGAGGAAGCTCTTCTGAGGCTGCTGCCAGTGGTCAAAGCCTCCAACAAAGCTCTGTAGGTGCACACAGAACTATCCAGATTCATGTAGTTTCATCTTTGCTCAATGAAGAAAAGCAATGTTTGTGATTATTTTGTTCTGCTGATTGTTCTTCAGGTTGAGTGGCTGTAACCTTACAGAGAGAAGCTGTGAAGCTCTGTCCTCAGTTCTCAGCTTCCAGTCTTCTAGTCTGAGAGATCTGGACCTGAGTAACAACCACCTGCAGGATTCAGGAGTGAAGCAGCTTTCTGCTGGACAGAAGAGTCCACACTGCGGTTTGGAAACACTCAGGTCAGGATTCAATTGTATGTTAAAGTTTACCCACCAAGCATTTATTGTCTTTTCTATTGTATCTGTGAATTAACGTATTAAAATACTTCTCCAGACTGAGTGACTGTAACCTTTCAGAGAGAAGCTGTGCAGCTCTGTCCTCAGTTCTCAGCTTCCAGTCTTCTAGTCTGAGAGATCTGGACCTGAGTAACAACCACCTGCAGGATTCAGGAGTGAAGCAGCTTTCTGCTGGACAGAAGAGTCCACACTGCGGTTTGGAAACACTCAGGTCAGGATTCAATTGTATGTTAAAGTTTACCCACCAAGCATTTATTGTCTTTTCTATTGTATCTGTGAATTAACGTATTAAAATACTTCTCCAGACTGAGTGACTGTAACCTTTCAGAGAGAAGCTGTGCAGCTCTGTCCTCAGTTCTCAGCTCCCAGTCCTCTAGTTTGAGAGATCTGGACCTGAGTAACAACGACCTGCAGGATTCAGGAGTGATGCAGCTTTCTGCTGGACTGGAGAGTCCACACTGTGGGCTGAAAACTCTTAGGTCAAGATTCAACTCTCTGTAAAAGTTTATCCACCAAACTTTTAATTGTCTTCATATAATGGATCTGTGAATTAACTTATTGAAATTCTTCTCCAGACTGAGTGTCTGTAACCTCTCAGAGAGAAGCTGTGCAGCTCTGTCCTCAGTTCTCAGCGCCCAGTCCTCTAGTTTGAGAGATCTGGACCTGAGTAACAACGACCTGCAGGATTCAGGAGTGATGCAGCTTTCTGCTGGACTGGAGAGTCCACACTGTGGGCTGAAAACTCTTAGGTCAAGATTCAACTCTCTGTAAAAGTTTATCCACCAAACTTTTAATTGTCTTCATATAATGGATCTGTGAATTAACTTATTGAAATTCTTCTCCAGACTGAGTGTCTGTAACCTCTCAGAGAGAAGCTGTGCAGCTCTGTCCTCAGTTCTCAGCGCCCAGTCCTCTAGTCTGAGAGATCTGGACCTGAGTAACAACAACCTGCAGGATTCAGGAGTGAAGCAGCTTTCTGCTGGACTGGAAAGTCCACACTGCGGACTGGAAAGTCTCAGGTCAGTGTTATCACTGTCTATGTAAAGTAAAATGTTGGCTTCCCCACAGTATCTGCTTTAAATGAAGCGTTTATGATACCAGAAAGATTTTGTGTACTGTCTGTGACAAGTGATGTAACATCAAGTATATAGAAGTAAAACTCCTTCCACAGCAACATGAGTCAGAATATATGGTTCTATCATTTAATGTTCAATAAAGACTCAATATGCATTAATTCATGAAAAGTCAAATACAATGGAATAACAGTTCTGTCAGGAACACTCTCGTCATAGATCAAACCATGTATTGCGACAAATGGAAATACAGTTTTGCTTGTCCTTGAAAGCTTCACTCTAAGACAGGGCCGGCCCAAGCCTCCATGGGGCCCTAAGCAAAATTTGATTTTGGGGCCCTCTATTACTGCCAATAATAATGATTATTGATCATTCACACACCTACTATAAACGTATTCTACTCATTCTACTCCGTCATTATGAATACACTTGTAAAACTAAATGTGAAAACTTTTTGTTGTAGTTAGATTGTAATCAACAGTGATTAATGCAATGGAAGCAGACACCAGATTTGCAAACTTACAGAAAAATCTTTCAATTAATATTTGGCAAAGTCAGCAACTCCCCTTACTGGCCACACAGAGAATCAATACATAAAACCTCAAAGAGCAGCCCGGCATGTTTTACCCATCTATGGTTTTTAATCTGAAATGGTAGCAAATTCAGCTACAAGAGCAGCCTGGGGTTGATTAACACTTAATATTCAAAGTGATATAGTACTAAGTGGGATACTGAATGTCATCTAGGTCAATTAAAAGTAATAAAATAAACTAATCATTTACTGTAAACACAATCTGCTTTATTATTATTATTTTAAATAAACTGCAACACCATATATACAAAAACAGACAGTATTAAATAAAATGAAAATACAACAACAAATACTTAAATAATGATGAAAATCAACAGGCACCTAAAACAAGGTAACACAAATGTTTGATAAATAAAATATTAAGTTGAATTAGGTCTGAAAACTAAACTAAACTAAACTGAAAATGTGCAAAATCTTTGGTAAAAATAGGGAGGGAAATACAAAACACACTCCTGTAATTCAAACTTTTGACTTGTTTATGTAAAAAACAGCATTGAATAAAATAAACAAAGAAATATCAAATAAAATAGTAAGTTAAATACTTACGTCTGAAAACTATGTAAAAATGTCTCTTCGGGAATGTGAATGTGTCCTTTATAGGCAGTGGCCCTCTTAATACCTGTTCAGTCCTTTCTGAGTCTGACAGGAAAGAGGGCCACTCAGCTGGGTCCACTGGCAGAGCTGCTGATCCCTGCTGCAAACTGGATGCTGAAGAAGACACATCAATCTCGATGACCAAAGATGAAGGGCCTATAGGGAAATTAAAATAATATTTTTGGACAAAATTATTAATCTCAGAATATTCTGCAGTACACTGAGCAATTATAAAGGCTGTTTTGTTGTTAACTTACCAGGTACAGCTGAGGTTGCAGAGAGGACAGTGGGTACAGTGGATGAAGCAGAGGATAGAGATGGACCTGAGATGAAAAACATGTCCCTTGTCATATGATTACATTTTATATTATTACATCTTAATGAGATCATTTGACTAGAAATTAAATATATATGGTGACAGTTTTTTGATTACCTGATTCATCAGCCTGGGCTGCTCCTGAGGAGGTGGATTGCCCCTGGGCTGAGTCACTGCCTCCTCCAAAATACTTTAACAGTGCTCCTGGGGAAGTTTCATATAACGTATGAGCATAACAGGGAGTTGATGTAAAAGGAATATATTTATCTACTCACATAAATTACTGTGCTCTGCAGCAAACAATTGCAAACAACGTACCTCAAATTATAAGTTAACTAAATTAATTCATTAATGCAAAACCATATTGCTAGCAAACGTCACCGCGTTTGTAATTAACGTTAGTTATTTAACATTTGCTATGAAACATTGTTATCAGAAACGTTGTTTTGATGCCAAAAAGCGACCCAGAATAATATATATACACTGAGAATTAACTTTTCAAAGTATTACACAAACACAAAAACGTTAGCTTGAATAGTAAGATAAGCTATCTAACCTACCCACAAGAGAAGTAGTAAGACATTTTGAACTAATGTTAGCTAGCAAATTTGCTATTATAGGCTAACGTATTTGAAACAAAATGTCAACAATAATTAGGGACTTTCCTAATTTCAGGGAACTTTTCAAAATCTCCTTGACACCAAATGTTACATTACCGAGACATACCTTTATCTTGTCGTTTTTTCTCCTCTTCATCTTTCTTCCTTTTTCTCTTTTCTGCCCCTGAGGGGTAAGTCCTTTTTTGCGACATCCTTCACCTGCTCCTAGCTCCGAGATGCTGAGTGCGCACCGCACGGTTGGGTGCACTGCACACGTTACTAGTAGTGTTGTGTCGTTCGCGAACGTGTGGTTCGAACGAACGAATCTTTTGAGTGAACGAAGTGAACTGAATCACTTCATGAACTGATTCGTTCCTTTCTCAGTTCAGTTCAGTTGAGCTCAGCCGCGAGCATGGCTGCCGGTCGGGAGTGGAACTGCTGCGACTCACTCACTCGTTCACTGCGAACGAATCACTCAGTGAACGACAACACTTTGACTGACTCTGAGTGATTCTGTTTCCCCTTCGCGGGGATACGCTTTCATGCCAATAGCATCAATTTCTCCAAGCTAACGGCTAACGAAAACAAACACACACACACGCCCCCATCCCCATTATCGAAATGGACTTAGGCACACATAAAGTAATGAGAGGAGAGGAGACAGAAGAGTGAGTGAGAGTCACCAGTGCAGGGCATGTCGTTCAATGATTCGTTCGCGAACGTGATTCGCCGTCATTCGGTTCATGATTCAGCCCACTTTCAGCACAGTACGTGAACGAGATTCATGTCCTCAGCATGTCGTTCAATGAATCGTTCGCGAACTGCTGAAAGTGGCGCTGTGTCAGTCACTCACTGACTCAGGGCACTGAGGGCTGAGGAGTTGATTCACGTTCAGTACATGTACTGCTAACATTAGCGCTGTGTTGCTAACATCAGTGTAGCATCATGTTATGTTATTTTACTGTGCACAGAGGACACTTTCACTGTGTAATATTTTTAGTGCATGTATAAGCAGCACTGCGTCTCCCGCGAATGATTGTATAATATAGTCCTTGAACGCACCGTCCCTCAGTAAGTGAACGTCAACCTCAGGGCTGAATCATGAACTGAATGACGGATTATTTGGCTGTTTATCAGTTCAGGGAGTTGGAGAGCACTGAACGATTCGGTGAACGAATCTTTTGAACGAATCATTTTAATGAACGGATTCTAGAGATTCAGTACAGTAAAAAGAACTGCCGTTCCCATCACTAGTTACTAGCGGAGGTCAAAGGTCAAGCAGTGAGGCAGTAGGAAACTACACTCTGCTTCATATCATGTTAACAGACTCTGTTAACATGATATTGTTGTTGTGTTTTTGTTTTGTAGAAGAACGTACATTTGATAATATATGAATCATCATCACGCACACATGGAAAAAAAATAATTAATTGCTTTTTTATTTTTTAAGTTAGTTGCTCTTGGGGGCCCCCTAGTGGTCACGGGGCCCTAAGCAGCTGCTTAGTTCGCTTATGCCTTGGGCCGGCCCTGCTCTAAGATGCTTTCTGGATTAGCCGACAGCATGCTGAGCCAAACAAGATCATGTAGGTGGGAGTCATTTTTAAAAGGGACTGCCTTGCAGTCTGTGTTTGGTGTGTGACTGATAAGGTATGCTGATTCAATCAGTGGCTGTCAGCTGATTACAGCTGGGGCGCATGACGTCCGTGTCATGCATGAACAAACACAATGCTTCATAAAATATACAACAGAAAATAACTGTCATGTTCTCTGCATGCAGGTTACCATAAATGACAGATCTGCTGCTCAGGAAATATTCAACATGATTTTCTTTATATATATTTTTTTTTTGTGGAAAATACAAATGAAATGTTTAAACACTGAATTAAATTAAATTAGAAATATGATGAAAGACACTAAGTTAATTGTGATCACACAGTGAACATTGTTGGAATGAAAAATAAGAACCTAGTTAAAAATCAAACAATATTTAACTTTAAAAGGCATTCCTTCTGCCAACATAACTCAGAATGCAGCCTCCAGCAGGAACATGTGCTTTCTCTCCTACTACTAACCTAAAATGTATCTGCATCACACCAACATACAGCAGGGGGCGCTGAGGGTAAAACATAAAGGCCTGAAGAACATAATACTGTTTATTGAGTTGAGAATGTTTTTAAGATCATTAGATGAACTGTTGTGTGTGTTCAGTCTGTTAGGATGTCTGATCACAGAGGAAGGCTGTGCTTCTCTGGCCTCAGCTCTGAGCTGCAACCCCTCCCATCTGAGAGAGCTGGACCTGAGATACAATCATCCAGGAGACTCAGGAGAGAAGCTTCTGTCTGCTGGACTGAAGGATCCACACTGGAGACTTGATACTCTCAGGTATGGACAGACAGGTGGACACTCTCAGGTATGGACAGACAGGTGGACACTCTCAGGTATGGACAGACAGGTGGACACTCTCAGCTATGGACAGATGGACAGACACTCTCACTAACTGAGGGACTCTGGTTCGTGTTTAATGGTGGATATGGGTGAAGGTGTATTATGAATCTGATTGTGTCTTTATCTCTTTCTCCAGGATGGACCATGGTGGACTGCAGAGACTGAAACCTGGTGTGAGGAAGTGTGAGTGTGTTTTCAGCTTGACAGACATAAACAAACCCCAAAGATACGACATGATAAAACAAGGCAGAAATAACAATGCACTAACAAACAACAAACTAACAAACTATCAAACAAAGTTACAAACAAACACACAACAGCACAAAAACAAACAAACAAAAACAAAAATCCACAGAGATTACCCAATTATCTAACGTCTTACTCAGAGTCAAGAGACATCGTCAGCTGTTCTACATAAGAAATAAATGGACGCCATGCCACCTCACACTTCCCCATTGATCCATTTAGTGTGTATCTCAGTTTTTCAATCTTAAGAAAAAAAACATAACGTCACAGATCCATCTCCCAAAGGAGCAGATAAAGTTCATTCATTCATACTGACTTCAGCTGTTTGGAGCATTTGAACTTAAATGTTGTTTGTAACAGACGACAGTTTGACATGAAAATAACAGACTTGATGTGCAAAGACCTTCACTTTACACCAAACACATGAAAAAACATGAATATTACTGAATATCACTGTCATGCTGACTGTTCATGTTCTAACTGAACTGTTGAATTTACATTCAGACAAACATCAGACGCAGCTGGAATCAAGTTTCACTTTGAAAAACATTCTCATCTAAAAAGGTCCACTTACTCTGTATGTTCAAAGCTTTCAGTCACATCTCATGCTCTTCTCCATCAGTGATGGAGTGTCTCAGTTGTCATGGAGATGGTTTAAATTTGAATGGTTTCAGTAAAGTAGTTAATAAATCAACAGATGATAAACTGCAGCTGTATTGTGTCTCGTTCTCTCCATCAGATGCCTGTAAACTGGAACTGAATCTAAACACAATGCACAGAAACCTCAAACTGTCTGACAACAACAGGAAGGTGACACGTGTGGAGAAGTATCAGTCATATCCTTATCATCCAGACAGATTTGACTCTTGGCCTCAGCTGCTGTGTAGAAATGTTCTGACTGGTCGCTGTTACTGGGAGGTCGAGCGGAGAGGAAAAGTTGATATATCAGTGAGTTACAGAAGAATCAGCAGAAAAGGACGCAGTGATGACTGTGTGTTTGGAATGAATGATCAGTCCTGGAGACTGATCTGCTCTGATGATGGTCGTTACTCTGTCTGGCACAATAAGAGAGAAACATCCATCTCCTCCTCCTCCTCCTCTTCCTCCTCTGACTCTAACAGAGTAGCAGTGTATGTGGACCGTCTTGCTGGCACTCTGTCCTTCTACAGAGTCTCCTCTGGCACACTGATCCACCTCCACACCTTCAACACCACATTCACTGAACCTCTGTATGCTGGGTTAACAGTCTGGTCTGGTTCAGTCTTTCTGTGTCCTCTCTAGGAGGTAGAGTCTATTTGTCCCCTCTGTAGGAGGGAGAGTCTCTCTGGTTCCTCTGTAGGAGGGAGAGTCTCTCTGTGTCCTCTGTAGGAGGGAGAGTCTCTCTGTGTCCTCTGTAGGAGGGAGAGTCTCTCCTGTGGACAGAAACTCTGCTGACTGAAGATCAGCTGCTGAAATCAAACATCACACTCTGCACTGTGAAGCAGATCTGTCTCAGACTCAAACACTCAGTTATTTTTCCTTCTACATGATTCATTGATTAGTCTCAGTTGACTCTGCTGTTGTTACTGTCAGGATCCAATGAGCAGCATGCAGCTCTATTCATGTTTCAATCTAATAACATCTGTCATGTATTTTATCTCAGCATCATCAATAAAAACTATTCATGACATTATTGTTGAAAGCATCCTCACTTTACTGACACAATGGAGAATATAACAAGCTTTTAAAATACAACACATTGTTAAAGATGAAACCAGTCAGCAGTGTGTAGTCGGCTCACATTTCAGATGTCTATGAATTGTTAACAGCTCCACCAAATACTGATTCTTCCCTCTAAACTTCTCACATGCTTTCATTTCAATAAATGTTCAAATGATCCAATATTTCAGCAAAAATCAAAGATTAGAGAAAAAGTCCAAAAACTGAAAACACATTTGTGTATCAGAACTTTGTTTTTTCTTCTTTCCCGTTAATCATCTCAGCAGCCCTCACATTTATCTGCTGACCCTTTGTAGGGGCCCCACCCCTAGGTTGGGAACCACTGGACTAAACTAGCTAACTGTATATAAAGTAGTATAAACTAGCTAACTGTATATAAAGTAGTATAAACTAGCTAACTTTAACATTAAACTTGTTCACTTCACACTCAGTTGTGTGTCAGGGGTTCTGTGAGGAGATTCCAGAGATTTTAGAGAGGTTTGGGTTTTCTTGACAAAGATTTAGGTGTTCTTGTGGAGATCCCAGTGGACAGATCAAAGGTTGCTGAAATGTCTTCAGGGAGCACCTGGAGAAGTTTCAAAGGGCCGGTACTGTATGTAGATTTGTGGCTCAAGAGCGAGCAGTGTTCAGGCAGTATCATCACAACGTCACAACAGAAAGTCCAATCAAATGTGCAGGAAGCTGTAGCACAAACTCAGTTTGAGCAGACCAGCTCACCAGAAGTTTTGCTGGTTATTTATTGGCTGATAAGTCTTCAGATTTGTTTTAAATAATCGGTAAACAACTTTTGGTAATTAAAATGTCTGATATGTTTGAAATGCACTTTAAAGTTCTAGAGTTGTTAAAGGGTATCTTAGAGGCTCATGATGAGGTTTATTAAAGGTGTGACAGTTAATATAATCTCACAATCACACATAAATATATAATGACTTTTATGTATCCTCAAACACATTAAATACTACTGATTACATGTGGTGTAATCTAAGGTCTGCTGGTCTATTTCTGCTGTACTGTACTGCCTCCCTGTGGCCGCAGGTGGAACTACTGTGAGTGTTGAAGATCTCTCCTTCATCTTCATCACGCTACACACATCCAGAGGAGCATCAGGCAAACAACAGTGTAAGATCTCAACATTTACACTGATCTGTGCTTCAGACCTGCGCTTCAGACCTGCAGGGTTGAAGGTTCAATTCCCTGAGCAGAGGAAACCAAACAACGCTGGGAAACAGGAAGAGAGGAGTGTTTTCTTTGTGCTGATTGGCCGACTGACCGTGTGAATTTGTTTGTTTGCTCAGTAACGAGCCAATCACACGGCTCAGTGGAGGCGGCGGTCCACTGAGACGATAATTAGGTGGAAAATGGGATAATGTGTGTGATGTGAAGCAGCTGGTGGACAGATTATCACAGATTCTGTTTCTCAAACTGATCATGTGTCGAAAAAAGGGAAACTGTGAGAAGACAAACAAGACATCTGAATAAAACTCAACATGATGTTTTTTGTCATCTTATAAACCAAATAAATAATCATTACTAACATCAGTCACTTATTCAGAGAAGAGAAAGAAGGAAAACACATGAACATTAGACCCAATTAAACTTCATTTATACAGCACTTTTCATATAGATTAATGTAGTTCAAAGTGCTTTACAATTACTTGATTGACAAGCTGATAATAAGTCAGAGCAAGTGGCCACATAAAGAAAAGGAATAAAAAAAAGCAAAGAACAAATTAAAAGACAAAACATTGTGACCAATGCACGCAAGAGAGAAAAGAAGAATGATTCTGTCCTGGCAGATACGTCACTTTACGCCACTTGGATTGCTAAACACAAAGACTCAGCAGGCTTGACTCCAGGTTGAGTGTGATTTACTGAAATCTTACTGAAAGTTGTGAAACTACAACACAAAAATGAAAATACACAATATGTTATAATCAAACTAAATATGTGGAACAACAGCATTCCTTGCATCTTCATAACATTTTCTCCCTCTTTAACAAGTTTTCAACAAAAAGTAAGTATTTTTTTTTTTTTTACAGGTTTGCAGATCAGGTAGATATCCTAACTACAGGTAACCATGGTAACCAAAGTAAACAAACACATTTTACAGTAGGATTCACTCACAGGTAAGTAAATCTGGTATAAAATGCAGCAAATGACAATAAAACCTACGTCATAATTCACCAACCAACATAAATGAGGCTTAACAATGTGCTAACTAGCCTAACTAAACCCATTCTAACAGTTAGCTTAGCGATTAGCATTAGCTTATTTAGCCCGGTTTTCCTACTGAAAATAAATGTTATAAACACTTATTTTGATACACACAACGTTATAACCAACTTAAATAAGTTAGGAGCAACCATACTGACTGATAGATTCACTCCAAGGATCAGACTCAGGTCGATTGTTTAAACTGAATGATACCGCGATCGCCACCAGGGGGCACTAATGTTCACTAACACTCACAGGAGTCAGAACAATGTCTAAAAAAATCTAAATAAAATAAGCAAAATGAATAAATACAATAATTAAATTAATAGGAGACAATAAGAGAAAGGGTTTATTAAAAGTTAGAGTAAAAAAAATAGATTAAAATCGATTTAAAAAGGCAAAAGAAAAGGAAAATGAAAGAGGAAGTTTAATAAAAAGCTAGGCTAAAACTAGGTTAAAAAAAAGATTACAAAAACAAAAGAAAAAGGCAAATAAAAATCGATAAAAAGAGAAAATTGAATGATCATAATAAAGTAATATAAAGATTTTTTCAGATCAAATCAATCAAGTTGTAACTATTTTGTGTGAAGTGTCCCTTTAGTTTCCTTGTTACAGTTCAGACAGCAGCTGATGGATTTCACAGGTTTGCCACACACACACACACACACACACACACACACGCTGTACATGTTAAATAAATTTGTCCTTTTCCGTCAGCCTGTCCAGCATCCTGACACGAAAACAAGCGCTCCTCCGTCTGCAGAGACGTCATTATGTTTGTTTCCGTCTGTAAACCACATCAGCTCCTGAAGCCGTGAGAGCTCAGAAACACCAAGATTTAAACTTAAAAGCTAAAAGTTCATTGTGTATTTTCTACAGCTGCAGAAATATTAAACCTGACTCTGCCGCCTGTCCGTTTCCAGTCCATGTTAGACGTTCAGAGGGTTTCTATCAGTGTTTTTAAATTCCTGCACGTCTCCTGAAGCAGAACATCAGAGCGAGTGAGAGGACGTATTCCGCTTTTCTTTCTACTACTACTACTACTACTACTACTACTAGTCCATAAAGTACTACTACTACTATTACTAGTCCATAAAGTACTACTACTACTATTACTAGTCCATAAAGTACTACTACTACTAGTACTAGTCCATAAAGTACTACTACCATTACTAGTCCATAAAGTACTACTACTAGTCCATAAAGTACTACTACTACTACTCTATAAAGTACTACTACTAGTCCATAAAGTACTACTACTACTACTCTGTAAAGTACTACTACTAGTCCATAAAGTACTACTACTGCTCGTAAATGTGTCAGATACCAGTTGATATAATAACTCATTGAGCTGAAGCTCAATAGAAGCTGATCACCTTTATAATGACTTTGTGGAAACACTGTGGATTTAATCCTCCATCACTTTACACTGAACGACAGGACAGTGTTGGTTTTACACAGATGATTATGAACTATTAGGATTACTTTGTGTTCCAGTGTATAGACGAAAAGTGAAGAAAGAAGAAAAGTGGACAGAAGAGACAAAAATGAAAAGGAGAATAAAGTGTAAAAACCACAAAACATCATGTTTAGCTTTAAATCTGTAAAACAACAGTGAGGAGTCCAAAGTAACAGTGTGTGTGTGTGTGTGTGTGTGTGTGTGTGTGTGTGTGTGTGTGTAATGATTCCTCCTGTTCATACTGAGCATTAGATCCTTCATCATGTTTACAATGGAAGTGATGGAGGACTAAATCCACAGTCCTCCTTCTGAGGAAACATGGATTATAAAGTTGATGTGAAGCTAATATGAAGCTTCAGCGTCTGAATGAGTCAAATCTTCATCTTCTATGTTTCAACGTTACAGTGTTTTTAGTAGCAAAGTCTTTTTGTTACTATACTTCCACCACAGAGAAACATATATATATATATACACACCATATATACACACACTATACCACAGCTCAACAGGAAACACTAAGAGGGAATTAAACCTGATGATTGTAAAACCTTATAAATATAAACCAAATATAACAGTAATAATCCAATAAAACTGTTTTATTAAGTTACAATTACGTTACATAAGACAGGATCAGGGCTGACCCTCAGAGAGTTAAACCTGAAGCCTGGATCAGACCTGAGTAAACAGTCGGGGGAATCAGACAGGTTTTATTTGGCAGAGGAACTCTTCCCTCACAGGACCGGAGTCATCTGATCGCTGTGAATCATCAGCTGTGATCGCCAGCCGCAGCTTTACATCATAACTGCAGAGTCAGCTGATCACATCTGCAGGAAACTCAATGAGCACCAACAACACGGTCTGCTCCAGTTTGTCCGCTTTACGTGCACACAGTCAGGTTCCTCCATCGCCCACGATCAGAGCCAATACAGGAAGTAGTTAGTGTCATTTACACCGAGGACAGTGTGAAGGTTAGCTGTTCTCTAACAAACCTTTTAATGTGAAGCAGTCTGAGCTGCATTTATTGTAGGAAAGATGCTACACAAAGAAAGTTATTATTATCAACACATTCATTTGCAGTTTATATAAGGGTCGGAGACAAGTAAGGGTTGGCAAGATGATCAATTCAAAAATATGCTTTTAAAAACTAGATATAAAAGCAGCATCATGTTTGTTAAAATGTACATTTAGTATTTTTGTTGGTTTTATATCATTTAAATGACATTTGCACCATTTTTTACCAAAAGTAAGACTGAATGCTCCTGAAAATGTCAAATGGTGTAACCATGAAATAATGATAAATATTAAATATTTTATCCACCTACAGTGTATTTAAGTGGACTTATAAAACTAATCACTTGTCTTCATTTTAAGACATCAAATGAAAAAAACCATTTTTTTGAGTATTTTAACATTTAAATTTTAAAGCATTTCGTTAATATTGAGCAGAACGTATCCTAAAAATGATGATGTAATATTTGTTACAAACCATAGTGCTGTGTTGCAAAAATCGATTATATTTATTCCACATTGTAGTTCCATTTGTTATCCTTTATATAATCAGATTTTTATGAAAAATATTGCTTACCTTAATTGGACGCTGGTGCCTTCTGCAGCTTCCTGCATCCTTTACCAGTAGTCTCCATCCTGCTGCTGTAGAGCTGCTGCCCTGCATGTTTTAGGTGTCTCCCCACTCTAACACTAACCTGATTATAACCATTAAACTCATTATCAGGCCTGTTGACGAGCTTCAGCTGTTTGATAACGAGCTACTAATTATAATCAGGTGTGTTAGAGTGGAGAGAAACCTGAAACATGCAGGACAGCAGCTCTCTATAGGAGCAGGGTTAGGGTTAGACCACTGCTGTATAGTTTATCTAACATGGTCTGTTATACGTGTTAATGAAGATAATCCTGATAATAAATGATATAAAACCAAACACACAGCAAACACATCAAGTATCTCAATGAATACAAGACATTTAATCTTTATTACAGGAACACAAGTCAATACTGAGTTTGGTGTCTTGTAGATAATCCAAAGTATTTCATCATAACTCTTTAAATTTCCTCTGATATTTATTCCTGTAATAAAATCTGATGTGTTTGAACCTACAGAGAATTATCATTAACTCTGCAGCTCCTCCTCAGCTTCACAGAGCTTTATAGTGAGTTTCAGCTCATTGTTTATCTGTCCGGCTGCTACTTTACTGTTCTGGTTCACTCTCAGCTCTCATAGCATCGTTTTCAGACAGGAATAAAATAAGTTATTGTACTCTCCCTGCTCAGCACCAAACAGCAAACAGACACAGTTATCTGTAGACCAAACAGGTTGCTCCGGGTCTGAAAAGTGAAGCCAACATGGAAGTGACTTAAACCTGCATTCTCTCTAATGGCCAGCAGGGGGCGACTCCACTGGCTCCAAAAAGGAGTCCCATCATATAAGTCTTTGAGAAGAATGAGCCTAAACTTATGGCCCCGTTTATAGTAAAATAGATAAACTGATTAGTATCTACCATGATTGTACATGAGGAGCTGCAGTTGGATCCAGCTTCACACTCTCGTCCAAATATGGTCAACACTTCTGGCTCCAATAAAACAAGATGGCGACGGTCAATAAGCCTCAAGTGTGTGTCTTAGAACTCAAGGCTTCGAAATGACTCCCGGTGGCCACGTCCATTGTTATTGTACAGTCTTAAAGATGATCTGGGATGATGAAAGTATTCATCAGTCAGTCTCTCATGGTCACAGCATCCCTCAGTGATCCGTCCTCACATTCTCTTCCTCATCTTGCCCTTCTTTTGGCCGCCCCGACCAAAACCAGACTTCTTGACTTGTCCCAGAAACTGCTTGTTCTTGTTACGGAGGTTCTTCAGACCTATGGAGCATTTAGATATTTCCTCAGGAGCTGGTAGAGAGTAAACACAGAGCTGAAAGAGAGAGAATATTACTTATATTCAGCAGGTTGGACAGAAACACGATGAACTAATGAATCATTATGTTGATCAGTAACTGCTGGATGAGGAAATAAGTGACTTATGAGCTGATAATACAACAGATGCTGTGTTTAAAAACTGCTCTGCTGGGGAAAGAAGTGGATTAAAACTTAATTTCAAGCAATTATAATCTATACTGTCTTGTGTTTCTTTTATATATTTGTCTCTTAGGTCTCTTGCTATAAGAATCAACCTGTTTTGCCTTTACTGAAATGAATCTGGACGCCTAAAATGTTGGAGAGCCGGACTATTAACAGCAAATTATAGCCTATAATAAAAGTTAAAGTTAAGTTAAAACAGTCGGCTGATGTCTGAACTGTTTATTTCATATTTAATCTTGGTGAATACGTTAGAATAAAACCCTTTAATGTGTGTATAGGTGCTCTGCTTGACGACTCGCTCGCGCTACATCACTGCTTTTCTGTTGTCTCCGTGGCAACCGTGATGTTACGGAGGATGCTGGTCCACATTTAGAGAGCCTTAAACCATGACTCACCTGTTGGGTCTATTTCTTTCTCACTGTTAATGTCAGCAGGTCATGTGAGTTTAAACTTTAACGTTG
>NC_070583.1:36905017-36977517 GCF_027409825.1 Scomber japonicus | reverse complement strand
TATAGACACGTCCCGTCCTCCTCTTTATAGAACAGGGAGGTCAAACATGAGGCCCGAGGGCCAGAACAGGGCCGCAGAGGTGTCCAATCTGGTCCACTTTCCTTTCTTCCTTCTATCTTTACTTCTTTCTTTCCGTCGTTCCTTCTTCTCTTATTTTCCTTTCTACCATCCTTCCTTCCTTTCCTTCCTTCCTTCTATCTTTCCTTCCTTCCTTTTATCTTTCCTTCATTCTTTCATTGTTTCTTTCTTTCCTTCCTTCCTTCCTCCCTTTCTTCTATCTTTCCTTCCTTCTTTCCTTCCTCCCTTTCTTCTATCTTTCCTTCCTTCTTGTCTTTTCCTTCCTTCCTTCCTTCTATCTTTCCTTCCTTCTTTCCATCCATCCTTCCTTCCTTCTTTCCTTCTTCCCTTTCTTCTATCTTTCCTTCCTTCTTTCCTCCCTTCCTTCCTTCCTTCCTTCTTGTCTTCTTTTCCTTCCATCTATCTTTCCTTCCTTCCTTCCTTCCTTCTTTCCTTCCTTCCTTCTTGTCTTATTTTCCTTCCTTCCTTCCTTCCTTCCTTCCTCAGACTGCTGAAGCTGAATAAAAGCTGATCATCTCCTCTACTTTGTGTTCCAGCACATAGACCGGCCCCAGCCCAGCTCCCAGGCGAAGGCGGGGGGGCAGCTGACGGAGAAGCTGCTGCGAGTCGACCAGCTGGCGAGGATGGAGAATGACGTCATGGAGCCGAAGAGGAAGAGGAGTTTCCCCGGCAACAGCGTGCCGATGGACCGCCTGTCAATCAGCTCCATGGAAACCAAGCTGGGATCCAACAAGCAGAGGTCCAAATAATAAATATACTGTTATATTATTAACTAGGGCTGTCAAACGATTAATTTTTTAATCGAGATTAATCGCAGAGTTTCCATAGTTAATCGCGATTAATGGCGTTTTGAATTGCATGATTAAAATCCTGTTATTTTCCATTTGAAGGCAGTTTTAAGCCCATAATGTAAAGCATTTCTTACCAGAGTGTCTTAACTGGGAATCAATCACGGCTCTGCTGCGACTCCCACACTCCAAAATGGTCCTTTGGTGGAGCTGAGGCTGGCTTGGCTGCACCTGGGTGTTTAGCGTGGAGGTGCTAACTCAATCTCCACGTACTCCGGTGGTAGTTAAACTCCGTTTGACACAGGTTGCATTTTACTTTTGACTTGTCAACTGAAGCGTCTGGAAGTGTTTTAAAGTTAAACAAGCCGTTCAAAAGTCCAGTAGCTCTCTTACTTTCCATCAGCGCGGTAGGTTTACTGCAGGAGGCCACTTCAAAGCATAGCGCTACAGCTAGAGGAGCCGTCTACGGGGGAGTAGAAGGGACAAAAAGGCTTGCAACAAAAAAATGAATTCACTTTACATGGTATTTAAATACATTTTCAGCTCAACATTAAAATATAGTTTCATTTCCAGAGTTTGAGGTAGATTTAGTAATTTTTTGCTTATTGTCTCTTATTTCCATTTTAGGGGTTAGGGTTATTGTAGATCCTAAATCTTTTTTATTATGACACTGATCGATCGATTAACTTCTCTTCTTCTTTTTTTATCTTAAACAGCAAACAAGTGGAAACCTCCCGACGGCGGATCAACCCTCCTCCCATCGACAGAGTGGGAATGAGCCGTCTACCAAACAGCAGAGGATAGACACCCCCCCCCTCCTCCCCCTCCCCCTCTCAGCCTGCCCCCCCCCCTCTCTACAGCGCCCCCCCTCTGCACAGGTACAGCACTGCACGTCACCTACAAACTGTGAAATGTTCTTTTAAACACTTTAAACGCCCTAATGATGATGATGATGTTTGTTTTTCTCCTGCAGAGGAAACGATGCATGAACCGCAGCCAATCACCTGCTGAGCCACGCCCACCACCTGCCAACCAATCACTGCCCCCCCCCTGCACACACACACACACACACACACACACACACACACACACAGCACACACACACGGTGCATTCAGGTGCTGCTGGTCAACTCATCATCAGTCTCAATAATCACAGTTAGATGATTTCATTCTGCAGTTTCTTCCTCCTTTCCTTCCTTCCTTTCCTCCTTTCCTTCCTTACTCCTTTCCTTACTTCCTTCCCTCCCTACTCCTTTCCTGCCTTCCTCCCTTCTCTCCTTACTTCCTTCCTCTTTTCCTCATTAATCCCTCCCTTCCTTCCTCCATGCCTTCCTTCCATCCTCCTTTACTTCCTCCCTTCCTTCTCTCCTAAATTCCTTCCTCTTTTCATCCTTACTCCTTTCCTTCCTTCCTTTTCTTCCATCCATCCTTCCTTCCTTCTCTCCTTACTTCCTTCCTCTTTTCCTCATTAATCCTTTCCTTCCCTCCTCCTTTCCTTCCTTCCATCCTCCTTTACTTCCTCCCTTCCTTCTCTCCTAAATTCCTTCCTCTTTTCATCCTTACCCCTTTCCATCCTTCCTCCCTTCCTCCTTACTTATTACAGGTTTTTACAGCAGCACCTGAATGCATCACCCCCCACTCTTCTTCCCCCCTGACAGGAGGCGTTCGCTGCCTCGACTCTGAATCCGAACATCTGACCTTTTTAATCTCTGAGATCTCCATGACGACACAGTGTGACATCACAGTTTAAAGGGCGACTTCACCATTTATTCAAACGTGTCTTAAAAACCGAACCAATCATTCCTCCTGTTCACACTGACCTTTATTAAATCCCTCCATCATCATCTTTATATTATATGTGTGACCAGCCCCCCCCCCCCACCCCACCCCACCCCACTTATGCTTCCACTGTAGATTAAGTTGTTAGATGATGTGTTCACTGACTGCAGCTCGGTCTGTTAATCTCACGCTTCTTCACTGCCTCAACTTTTTAATTGTGCATATTAAAAGATTAAAAGAGTAAAAAATGAGTCTGTTTCTTTCTGAATGTCAAAATGTTCTGACTTCCTGTCGTCTGTTTTGACTGTTCCTTCCCTCCTGCCTTCCTTCAACCCTCCCTCCTTATGTCCTTCCTTCCTTCAACCCTCCCTCCTTCTTTCCTTCCTTCCTCCCTCTCTTTCCTGCCGTCCTTCCTTCCTTCCTCCACCCCCCTTTCTTCCTTCCTTCTGTCCTTCCTCCCTCCCTCCTTCCTTCTCCTGTTCCTCATTAATCCTTCCCTTCCTTCCTTCTTTCCTTCCTTCAGTCCTTGCTTCCTGCCTTCCTTCCATCCTCCTTTACTTCCTCCCTTCCTTCTCTCCTAAATCCCACGCCCCTCCCTTCTGCTTCCACTGTAGATTAAGTTGTTAGATGATGTGTTCACTGACTGCAGCTCAGTCTGTTAATCTCACGCTTCTTCACTGCCTCAACTTTTAATTGTGCATATTAAAATATTAAAAGAGTAAAAAATGAGTCTGTTTCTTTCTGGATGTCAAAATGTTCTGATTGTTTTAGACGCTTAGATGTGAGTTTAACTGTATTTTCAGTGTGAATGAAATAAAACTTCCAAACATTTTCAACTCAGCAATCATTAAATCTTCATCCTCCTAAAAAGTTCTTACTAGCAGAGGAACATTTCATTAAGACTGTTGTGGAACAGTGTTGGGTGTAACCAGGTAGGGAGTTCCTGTCCTCTGAAATGAGTCCAACCAGGAAGTAACTTAGAGCTGCATTCTATCAAAAGGCCACCAGGGGGCGACCGTCTCTATACAAGTCAATGGAGAATTCACCAACTTCTCACTTGATTTCTAACCTCAGTAAACGTTTTCAAAATGTGTTTATGGTCTCAATCGCTAGTTTAAAGCCTTCTTCAATGCAGTATGATGTTCATTTGGGACATTTTGGCCTCCCTGATTTTATATGTGACGATAAAGCAGGGTATGCATTAGGGCGTGGCTACGTCCTGATTGACAGGTTGATTGACCAATGTCCTCGAGATCCAGCCCTCGTAACCATAGCAACCTCCCCGCTCCGCTCCATGGCCCCGCCTCATGCCCATATAAGTAGAATCCGTGTTTTTATTTTTCCCAGCATGCACCTGTAATTTTCAAGATGGCGCTGCCTAGATTAGAAACTATTTGGTTCAGAGCAGCAGTCCACAAACCAATGGGTGACGTCATGGATGTTACGTCAGCGGCGCGAAACAGCTGCGCTACGGTTTAGCTCCGTCCTCTGCCCGGCGTCAACTCACACCGGGAGCGTTACAGCAGCGGAGCTCTGGGAGAGAAAGCTGCCTTTTAAAAGGAAGTTGCACTGTTAATACAGTAATTACGGCAGTCCAATCAAATCTGAACGAGTGCCTTTAGTCTACCGTAATTACTGTAGTAGCTAGTCTACCGTAATTACTGTAGTAGCAGCACAACTAAACGGCCCAATTTTGTTAACTTGCTCAATTTTAGTTGTGTTTGATGTCATGTGTCAGTAGCTACGTAGCTAGATGGAGTCTTTATCTGACTGTTTTATTCATGTTGTTGCTGAAATACGATCTGGAGGCTGCACGGGTTGTTTTATTTTGAAAAACGGAAGTTTTATTATGCCGATTCAGTGTCGGACTTCCTGTCTGGTGCAATCTGCTCTGTTGAGCTTGTCGCGAGTTAGAAACGGCTCCGTCAAAAATAGAAATGCTACCTATTGATAGCGCTGCGGCGCGGGAGCCGCTGCTGAGACGTTGCTGACACGCTGCTGAAACGTTCCCGGTGGAGATACTCTCATTGATTATAGTGTTACCGATCAGCTCCGGTGACCGCGGCGCAGCTGTAACGCGCCGCTGCCGGACTCAGTGGAAATTGGGCTTGAGACTAAATATCCTAAAAAAAAAAAAAAAAGACTTAAAATGAGACGAGACGAGACGTTTGTGTCTTTGAGTCTTTATTAAGAAAAGTTTCATCTGATCCAGAACAGTGCAGACAAGACGAGCCGGTCCACCACAGACTGACCCTGAACCAGATCTGACATCATCATCATCATCATCATCATCATCACCATCATCACATGACACACACACACACACACACACACACACACACACACACACACACACACACGGTCAGATGGGAGCAGAGTCACTGCGTCGTCTGTGTGAACTCGACTCTGCAGACAGTTTAACAATCTTGTTCCTGTGCAGCCTCTACGGGAGCAGAGAGGAAGAGGAAGAGGAAGAGGAAGAGGAGGTCTGAGGCCTATTAGCAAAAATACAAACACCTTCACATTCAGACACAGAGTGGGGGGGGGGCAGAGGGGGGTTGGGGGGGCAGAGGGGAAGGTTTTGTTCTTAACTAGTGAAAAACAGAACGACCTCAGATCAGCTGCGTTGAATCCATCTCTACAAGCAAAACTCGTTAAGTCAATTAATCTCCATGGAAACGCTTTATGAGACTCGTTAAAGACTTTCAGGACATTTAGAAACACGTGTTGAGCTCCGCTGAAGTCAAACTGTGCCATAAAAACCACATGAAGAGTCACATTTTTATCTTTTTTAAACATGATCGATAAAGATTTGAAGAGTCTCGTCTCTGTAGGAGATTAATGACGTAATGTTTGAGTTTCTTTTTTAAAGGGTTGAAAGCTTTTAAAAAGTTTGGAGATGAATTTAACGCAGCGGACTTTTAAGCTTAGTTTTGGATCCTGAAGCTGAGTTTTAAGTTTTTTTTTTTGTGTTTCAGATCAGACGACTTTTCCTCTTAATTTAAATCACATGGTTCTGACGTTAGAGTCAAAACGCTGCGTGACTTCCAGAGGACCAAAAACATTAAAAAGAAGAAAAAGAAAAAGAAAAAAAAAGGAAAAAGTGAATAAATCCTATGATGGAGGAGGTTGTTTTAAAATCAGAGCGGCATCCGGTTTCCCTCCACACTGATTTTGACAGCGTGACCCGTCTTCGTCAGGCGGCGGATGTCTGCGAATCTACGCATCTGTTTGTCAACGCGGGACATTCCTTTCTTCATGGGACCCTGAAACGAAAACAAAAGTTTAAAGAGTTAAAATGTGAAAATAAACGTATGAATAACTTCATCAGCATCAAATTTCTGCTTTTAATCCATTTAGAGAGAATATATTAGAGGATTATGGTAAAAATATCTAAGTGGCCAATGACCCCAGGAGATCAGTTGTTGGGGGGCTTTATGCCCCTGGTAGGGTCTCCCATGGCAAACAGGTCCGGGGGGAGGGGCCAGACAAAGGGTAGCTCACAAGACCCTTATGATGACTAAAATAAATGGTTTTTCCGTGCCCCTCGCCCGGACGTGGGTCAACGGGCCCCCCAAAGCCAGGCCTGGGGGTGGGGCTCAGTGGCGAGCGCCTGGTGGCCGGGCCTTCCCCCATGGGGCCCGGCCGGGCACAGCCCGAAGAGGGGACATGGGGCCAAAGGGGTCGGTTGCGCTGTGAGCTGGGTGGCAGCCGAAGGCGGGGACCTTGGCGGTCCGACCCTCGGCTGCGGAAGCTAGCTCTAGGGACGTGGAACTTCACCTCTGTGGTTGGAAAGGAGCCTGAGTTGGTGCTCCGACAGTGGGGGAGGATGCCAGTCAGACACAAAAAAATTGTGAGGGTCTGCTGGGAGCGTCTGGCAGAGTCTCCTGTCAGAGAGAGTTTCAATTCCACCTCCGGGAGAGCTTTGACCACGTACCGGGGGAGGGGGTCGACCGGAGCTGCGGCCGCAAGGTGGTCGATGCCTGTCATGAAGAAGGAGTCCTAAAGGGCCTTTTTGGCCTGTAGGACTCCAGAGGCAGCAGACAGGTACCGGCAGGCCAAGCGAAGTGCAGCTGCGGCGGTCCCTGAGGCAAAAACCCAGACATGGGAGGAGTTCGGTGAGGTGGTCAAAAAGCTCCTCGGTGGCAGGGTGGTGCTGGAGAGGAGGGTCCGTCGGATAGTCGAACCTCGGATTCAGGAGGAGCAGTGTGGTTTTCGTCCAGGCCGTGGAACTGTGGACCAGCTCTACACCCTCTGCAGGATCCTTGAGGGTGCATGGGAGTTTGCCCAACCAGTCCACATGTGTTTTGTGGATTTGGAGCAGGCATTCGTCCGTGTCACTCGGGGAGTCCTGTGGGGGGTTCTCCGGGAGTATGGGGTATGCAGTAATGCGGGCTCTGCACAGATCCATCGTGGTGACGAGAGAGCTGAGCCAGTCGATCTTGGTTCCTACCCTCACCTATGGTCATGAGCTTTGGGTCGTGACCCAAAGAACAAGATCGCGGGTACAAGCGGCCAAAATGAGCTTCCTCCGTAGGCTGGCTGGGCTCTCCCTTAGAGATAGGGTGAGAAGCTCAGTTATCCGGAGGGAGCTCGGAGTAGACCCGCTGCTCCGCCACGTTGAGAGGAACCAGATGAGGTGGTTTGGGCATCTAGTCAGGATGCCTCCCGGACGCCTCCCTGGTGAGGTGTTCAGGGCCCGTCCCACCGGTAGGAGACCCCGAGGAAGACCCAGGACACGCTGGAGAGACTATGTCTCTCGGCTGGCCTGGGAACGCCTCAGGATCCCCCGGGAAGAGCTGGACGAAGTGGCTGGGGAGAGGGAAGTCTGGGCTTCCTGCTTAGGCTGCTGCCCCCGCGACCCGACCCCGGATGTCTAAGTGGTGAAACCATAAAAACTTTGTACCAAATAATTCAACTTGCTTAAAAACAGTAAAATTACAACACCATACTGCCCCCCACACCATGCAGGAGGCTCTTACTGCCCCCCACACCATGCAGGAGGTTCTAACTGCCTCCCACGCCACGCAGGAGGCTCTAACTGCCCCCCACACCACGCAGGAGGCTCTAACTGCCCCCCACACCATGCAGGAAGCTCTTAATGCCCCCCACACCATGCAGGAAGCTCTTACTGCCCCCCACACCATGCAGGAGGCTCTAACTGCCCCCCCACACCATGCAGGAGGCTCTTACTGCCCCCCACATTATGCAGGAAGCTCTTAATGCCCCCCACACCATGCAGGAAGCTCTTACTGCCCCCCACACCATGCAGGAAGCTCTTACTGCCCCCCCACACCATGCAGGAAGCTCTTACTGCCTCCCACATTATGCAGGAAGCTCTTAATGCCCCCCACACCATGCAGGAAGCTCTTACTGCCCCCCACACCATGCAGGAAGCTCTTACTGCCCCCCACACCATGCAGGAGGCTCTAACTGCCCCCCCACACCATGCAGGAGGCTCTTACTGCCTCCCACATTATGCAGGAAGCTCTTAATGCCCCCCACACCATGCAGGAAGCTCTTACTGCCCCCCACACCATGCAGGAAGCTCTTACTGCCCCCCACACCATGCAGGAGGCTCTAACTGCCCCCCCACACCATGCAGGAGGCTCTTACTGCCCCCCACACCATGCAGGAAGCTCTTACTGCCTCCCACATTATGCAGGAAGCTCTTAATGCCCCCCACACCATGCAGGAAGCTCTTACTGCCCCCCACACCATGCAGGAGGCTCTTACTGCCCCCCACACCATGCAAGAGGCTCTTACTGCCCCCCACACCATGCAGGAGGCTCCTAATGCCCCCTACACCATGCAGGAAGCTCTTAATACCCCCCACACCATGCAGGAAGCTCTTACTGCCCCCCACACCATGCAGAAAGCTCTTACTGCCCTGTACACCATGCAGGAGGCTCCTAATGCCCCCCACACCATGCAGGAGGCTCCTAATGCCCCCCACACCATGCAGGAGGCTCTTAATGCCCCCCACACCATGCAGGAAGCACTTACTGCCCCCCACAGGCCGGTGTCAGCAGCTACAGGGGCATTCTGTTGCCCTCTATGCTGATCTTCACGGCTCCCTGCGGCCGGTTGATCTTCCTCTGCTCTGCAAAGCGACGCTTGTGCTTCTCCAGCATGCTCAGGCCTTTCTTACAGCCGCTCTGCAGAGGACCAACCACAGCTGTCTTTCCTTTCTGATCAATTATCTCGTATAGTTTAAAAAAAAAAAAAAATTATTCTATTTTATTGTCCCTCAATAATAACATGGATTATGTAAAAGGGTTTTTTCCCCCCTAATAAAGAAATAAAAAAATTTCAATTAAACTACTTTACAAACAAAAATGAAAAGAAAAAAGTTTATTATGATGGATTTTACACTGTTATTAGTTAAAGTGAAGTTTAACAGCATTATTAATTTAATTTAACAGATATTCTACAAACTGATCAAACTATTTATATTAGGGCTGTCAGCGTTAACGTGTTAATCACGATTAGATTAATGCAATCCATAACGCGTTAATGTTTTTTAATCTCATTTTAATGTTGCAAGCCTTTTTGTCCCTTCTACTCCCCCGTAGACGGCTCCTCTAGCTGTAGCGCTATGCTTTGAAGTGGCCTCCTGCAGTAAACCTACCGAGCTGATGGAAAGTAAGAGAGCTACTGGACTTTTGAACGGCTTGTTTAACTTTAAAACACTTCCAGACGCTTCAGTTGACAAGTCAAAAGTAAAATGCAACCTGTGTCAAACGGACGCTAAACACCCAGGTGCAGCCAAGCCAGCCTCAGCTCCACCAAAGGACCATTTTGGAGTGTGGGAGTCGCAGCAGAGCCGTGATTGATTCCCAGTTAAGACACTCTGGTAAGAAATGCTTTACATTATGGGCTTAAAACTGCCTTCAAATGGAAAATAACAGGATTTTAAACATGCTATTCAAAACGCCATTAAACGTGATTAACTATGGAAATTCTGCGATTAATCTCGATTAAAAAAATTAATCGTTTGACAGCCCTACTCATAATATTTTCACTGCTTTATTTAAATCTGCCTGAATATTATAAACTATTAAAATTACAGTAATTAATAATAACTGTCAAAATGCACGTATGAATATTTGTGATCCATAAAAAGTTAAAACTCGTGTCTGTCTCTTTAAATGTTGATATTTTACTGAAATGAAGATAAACTGGATGACCTTTCACAATAAAAGCCTTCCCATTAAAACCTGTTTGTGTGTTTTATTGTGAAATATAGGAACCTGTTGACTCTTTTTAAAGGTTACTTCCTGTCTCTCGCCGGTACTCACCCTGTTGGACTCCATCTCTACGTTCCACTTGGGTCGAACCACGTAGTCTTTGTTTGAAGGCATCGGCACTCGAGCTCGGGCGCAGAAACCGGGATCACCGGGCCGCAGAGCTCTGAGGAGAGAAACACACGCAGAGAGAGGTTAGAGTTTAGAGTCTGAAGATGATAAAATACAGATTTACTGAGATGTAGTAGCTACTATTGGTATTAAAAGCACATTAAATCAGTGTTTAGGTAAAAATAAAGAGTGAGATCATCTTCTTACTTTTCTTCTCCAGTCAGCTGTTTCTCCAGATCTCTGCGAGGCGTCTGACCCCCCGAACTAGAGGGAGAGAGAGGGAGAGGGAGAGGGAGAGAGAGAGAGAGAGAGAGAGAGAGAGAGAGAGAGAGAGAGAGAGAGAGAGAGAGAGAGAGAGATTATATCAGAAGGAAGCAGTTTAAATTCTGACCTTCATGCTGTTATCATCATTCTCCACCTCACAGCAGTTAGTCAGCCTGTGTTACAGTCTATAGTTTCCCCTGTAGGAACTTTACCTGTGTGTTACAGTCTATAGTTTCCCCTGTAGGAACTTTACCTGTGTGTTACAGTCTATAGTTTCCCCTGTAGGAACTTTACCTGTGTGTTACAGTCTATAGTTTCCCCTGTAGGAACTTTAACTGTGTGTTACAGTCTATAGTTTCCCCTGTAGGAACTTTTCCTGTGTGTTACAGGCTATAGTTTCCCCTGAACTTCACCTGTGTGTTACAGTCTATAGTTTCCCCTGTAGGAACTTTACCTGTGTGTTACAGTCTATAGTTTCCCCTGTAGGAACTCTACCTGTGTGTTACAGTCTATAGTTTCCCCTGTAGGAACTTTACCTGTGTGTTACAGTCTATAGTTTCCCCTGTAGGAACTTTTCCTGTGTGTTACAGGCTATAGTTTCCCCTGAACTTCACCTGTGTGTTACAGTCTATAGTTTCCCCTGTAGGAACTTTACCTGTGTGTTACAGTCTATAGTTTCCCCTGTAGGAACTTTACCTGTGTGTTACAGTCTATAGTTTCCCCTGTAGGAACTTTACCTGTGTGTTACAGTCTATAGTTTCCCCTGTAGGAACTTTTCCTGTGTGTTACAGGCTATAGTTTCCCCTGAACTTCACCTGTGTGTTACAGTCTATAGTTTCCCCCTGTAGGAACTTTACCTGTGTGTTACAGTCTAAAGTTTCCCCCTGTAGGAACTTTACCTGTGTGTTACAGTCTAAAGTTTCCCCCTGTAGGAACTTTACCTGTGTGTTACAGTCTAAAGTTTCCCCCTGTAGGAACTTTACCTGTGTGTTACAGTCTATAGTTTCCCCTGTAGGAACTTTACCTGTGTGTTACAGTCTATAGTGTCCCCTGAACTTTACCTGTGTGTTACAGTCTATAGTTTCCCCTGTAGGAACTTTACCTGTGTGTTACAGTCTAAAGTTTCCCCTGAACTTTAACTGTGTGTTACAGTCTATAGTTTCCCCTGTGTGTTACAGTCTATAGTTTCCCCCCAGAGTTTAATCCTCTGACTGAAGCTGACAGCTCAAACAAAAAACATACACAGAGCTTCAATAAGCAGGTTTGTTCCACTTGTATCAATGTTAGGATGAAGATCGGACATATTTCCTGTTTACTGATGTTAAAATCAAAGTTTCTTGGACACACTCAGTAGTTTTCTGATGTTCCTGATTCTCCAGATGTGATGGAAACACAGTGAAGGAAAGTGATTTATCTGATTACTGATGTTTAATAGAGTAAAGTTGCCCTGTGGAGATTATGAGGTGGACACACATTAACACACACTAACACACACACTAACACACACACCAATGCACACAGGCAGCGTGATCCTCATTCTGTGATTAGTTTCACACTTCTCTGCTGATCCAAGATGACAAACATGTATAAAAAGCAGGATTTAAACCAGTAGAAATGTTTTATCAGGAAGGGAAATCCACTCAGTTCCTCTGTTAAACCTTCCAGATGAAACACTGGATGGAAAACGTCGACTCTGTCCTCCTTTATAAACTCTGAACTAAATAAATATTCATCCACTGCCAATCAAACTTCCAGTCAGTGCAACCATGCAGTTATATGACTGAACCTGATTGGTGGAGAGAAGACGTCGGGTTCCTCCGCTCTCTCCACCTTCTGAGGCTGACTGGGAGGAGGAGGAGGAGGAGGAGGTGAAATGGACAGATGAGAAGGAATGAAAGGAGAAAACTAGGAAAAGATGCTAAAAACAGAACATTAAGAGGAAGGAAGGAAGGAAGGAAGGAAGGAAGGAAGGAAGGAAGGAAGGAGAGGAGAGGAGAGGCTGAGAGGAAGAACACAACATCTGATGAAGAGGAGGAGAGGATGAGAGCAGTGAAGAAGAGAATACGTCTAATGAGAGCAGTGAAGAAGAGAATACGTCTAATGAGAGCAGTGAAGAAGAGAATACGTCTAATGAGAGCAGTGAAGAAGAGAATACGTCTAATGAGAGCAGTGAAGAAGAGAATACGTCTATAATAATAAAAAAGGAAAGACAGATTATGGAGATGAGAGCAGCAGGCAGCGCTGGGAGATGTGGACTAACTAATCCAGTTTACTAACCCAACATTTGAAAAGAAAAGAAACGTATTAAGAAGTGAAGTGATGAGTGTTTCAGCCTGAACACACACTGGTTCTGGTTCTGTTTGTGGTTCTGAGGAAATAACATGAACAAACCTCCAGAGTCTGGAAGTCAGTGTTGCTGTGGAGCCATTAAATGAGCAGGAATCACCGTCAAGCATCAAACTGCTGATTTCATCGTAATCATTAGAAATAAATCAGTTCATCTGCAGCTCAGCTGAGATCTCAGCGCTAGTTCCTGGTTGCTTCAACTGCTCAGAGCCGAACTTATTATTACGTTACATACGATGGATGTACGTTAGATACGATGGATGTACGTTAGATACGATGGATGTACGTTAGATACGATAGATGTACGTTGGATACGATAGATGTACGTTGGATACGATGGATGTACGATGGACGTACGTTGGATACGATAGATGTACGTTGGATACGATGGATGTACGTTGGATACGATGGACGTACATTAGATACAATGAACGTACGTTAGATACGTTGGATTTACGTTGGATACGATGGACGTACGTTGGATACGATAGATGTACGTTGGATACGATAGATGTACGTTGGATACGATGGATGTACGTTAGATACGATGGACATACGTTAGATACGATGGACGTACATTAGATACAATGGACGTACGTTAGATACAACGGCTGTACGTTAGATACAATGAACGTACGTTAGATACGTTGGATTTACGTTGGATACGATGGACGTACGTTGGATACGATAGATGTACGTTGGATAC
This sequence comes from Scomber japonicus, assembly GCF_027409825.1. Lineage (NCBI taxonomy): Eukaryota > Metazoa > Chordata > Actinopteri > Scombriformes > Scombridae > Scomber > Scomber japonicus. Next base: position 36,964,198 of record NC_070583.1, on the reverse strand, counting down.
GATAGATGTACGTTGGATACGATGGATGTACGATGGACGTACGTTGGATACGATAGATGTACGTTGGATACGATGGATGTACGTTAGATACGATGGACATACGTTAGATACGATGGATGTACGTTAGATACGATGGACGTACGTTGGATACGACGGACGTACGTTAGATACGATAGACGTACGATGGACGTACGTTAGATATGATGGACGTATGATGGACGTATGATGGACGTACATTGGATACGATGGACGTACGTTAGATACGATGGATAGACGTTGGATACGATGGATGTACGATGGATGTACGTTAGATACGATGGACATACGATGGACGTACGTTAGATACGATAGACGTACGTTAGATATGATAGATGTACGTTAAATACGATGGACGTACGATGGATGTACGTTAGATACAATGGATAGACGTTGGATACGATGGATGTACGATGGATGTACGATGGATGTACGTTAGATATGATGGATGTACGTTAGATACGATGGACATACGATGGACGTACGTTGTATATATTAATCGTATTTTAGATATAATGGACGTACGCTGTAAATAAAGTCGGTGTAAGAAGAGGGTAAAGTTGTTTTCGTACCTGAGTCTCCGTCTCTGAGGCATCTGCTGGTCCAGATCTCTCTGCTGTCTCTCTTCTCTCGTCATTCCTTTGTAGTTGGACGTCAAACCGAAGATCGGCCGCGACCACTCGTCTGGAGGAGGAGACACAAACCAACCGTCAGTCACTGCAGGTTCACCGAGTTACATCATGAAACACCGCAAACTTATTTTTGTGGGAGGGACGAAGGAAGGAATGAGGAAGGAAGGAAGGAAGGAAGGAGGAAAAGAAGAAGGAAGGAATGAGGAAGGAAGGAAGGAAAGGAGTAAAAGGAGTAAAGAGGGAGGAAAAGAGGAAGGAAGGGATGAGGAATGAGGAAGGAAGGAAGTTGAAGAGGAAGGAAAGAAGGAAGGACGGAGCGAGGAAAAGAGGAAGAAAGGACAGGAGGAAGGAAGGAAGGAAGGGAAGGAGAAAAGGAGTAAAGAGGGAGGAAAAGAGGAAGGAAGGGAGGGAGGAAAGAAGTATGGAAGGAGAGGATGAACGAAATTAAAGAAAGAGGAAGGAAGGAAGGAAGGAAGGAAGGAAGGAAGGAAGGAAGGAAGGAAGGAAGGACAGGAGGAAGGAAGGAAGTCGAAGAGGAAGGAAGGAATGAATGAGGAAGGAAGGAAGGAAGGGAGGGAAGAAGGAACAGTCAAAAGAGAGACGGGGTGAGCCGAGTTCCTTACTGATGAGTTTGAGGGCGAGGTCTTTGTTGGATCGGGACTCTTTGGGATGTTTGTACAGGAACATGACGGCTCGTCCGATCCCGCTGTGCTTCAGCGTCTCCTGACTCACGCTGGGCAGCTGCAGCGGAGGAAGCAGGGAAAACACACCAGAGTCAGACGGAGTCGGAGTCAGACACCAGCGGGACTCTGTGTTTGTTATTATTTAAAAAGGCGAGACTGATCATGTGACTGTTTGTTATCATTTAAAGTGGGAGGGTGGGAGAGTCGGAGGGTCAGAGAGTGGGAGGGTGGGAGGGTGGGAGAGTCGGAGAGTGGGAGAGTCGGAGGGTCGGAGGGTGGGAGAGTCAGAGGGTCGGAGGGTCGATGAGTCGGAGAGTGGGAGAGTGGGAGAGTCAGAGAGTGGGAGAGTCGGAGGGTCGGAGAGTCGGAGGGTCGGAGAGTCGGAGGGTCGGAGAGTCGGAGGGTGGGAGAGTCGGAGGGTGGGAGAGTCGGAGAGTCGGAGGGTGGGAGGGTCGGAGGGTGGGAGAGTCGGAGGGTCGGAGAGTCGGAGGGTGGGAGGGTCGGAGAGTCGAGACTGATCATGTGACCGAGAGCTCACCTCCTGGAGGATCCTGAGAAGCTCCTCTCTGATTCTCAGAGCAGGCAGAGATTTATCAGGAAGAGGGCTGATCCACTCTTTGATGGCCGACATCACGCCGCTGTCGATAAACGTCTCCTTTAAGTCCTGCCTGAGAGAGAAAAGAGAGAAATATGACTTTATTATAATCTGGTGGAGCTGCTTCTGATCAGTCCAGTTACTGATGTTAATGATGATTAAAGGGAGTGTGAGTAAAATACATCAATTAAACTTTAATTATACGGCAGATTTCATTCAGGTTAAGAGTGTTTAATCGTAGAGTCAGAGAGGAAAGGAGAGAGGAAAGGAGAGAGGAGAGAGGAAAGGAGGAGAGAGGAAAGGAGGAGGGGAGAGAGGAAAGGAGAGAGGAGGGGAGAGAGGAAAGGAGAGAGGAGGGGAGAGAGGAAAGGGGAAAGGAGGAGAGAGGAAAGGAGGAGAGGAAAGAGGAGAGGAGAGAGGACAGGAGAGAGGAAAGAGAGAGGAAAGGAGAGAGGGGAGAGAGAAAAGGAGAGAGGAAAGGAGAGAGGAGGAGAAAGGAAAGGAGAGAGGAAAGGAGGAGAGGAGAGAGAGTCTTACTTCTTCAGGTGCATGACGACCTGACCCAGCAGAGAAAGCTTCTTCAGCGCCGGCTTCTTCTGACTGTTCAGAGTCCGGTCCTCCTGTGGAGAGAGGGGTAGGGTTCGGGTTAGGGGTTATATTATAAAGAGATTAAATATGTTATATGTGGGGGGTCGGAGGGAGGGTGGGGGGGTCGGAGAGTCGGAGGGTGGGAGAGTCGGAGAGTTTGAGGGTCGGAGAGTGGGAGAGTCGGAGGGTCGGAGAGTCGGAGGGTGGGAGGGTCAGAGAGTGGGAGGGTTGGAGAGTCGTAGGGTGGGAGGGTCAGAGGGTCGGAGAGTCGGAGGGTGGGAGAGTGGGAGAGTCAGAGAGTGGGAGAGTCATAGGGTGGGAGGGTGGGAGAGTCAGAGAGTGGGAGGGTTGGAGAGTCGTAGGGAGGGAGGGTCAGAGGGTGGGAGAGTGGGAGAGTCGTAGGGTGGGAGGGTCAGAGGATGGGAGGGTCAGAGGGTGGGAGGGTTGGAGGGTGGGAGGGTTGGAGAGTAGTAGGGTGGGAGAGTCGTAGGGTGGGAGGGTCAGAGGGTGGGAGAGTCGGAGAGTCGGAGAGTGGGAGGGTCGGAGGGTGGGAGAGTCGGAGGGCGGGAGAGTGGGAGAGTGGGAGAGTGGGAGAGTCGGAGAGAGGGAGAGTCGGAGGGTCGGAGAGTGGGAGAGTCGGAGAGTGGGAGGGTCGGAGGGTGGGAGAGTCGGAGAGTGGGAGGGTCGGAGGGTGGGAGAGTCGGAGGGCGGGAGAGTGGGAGAGTGGGAGAGTCAGAGAGTCGGAGAGCCGGAGGGTGGGAGGGTCGGAGAGTGGGAGAGTGGGAGAGTGGGAGAGTGGGAGAGTGGGAGGGTGGGAGAGTGGGAGAGTGGGAGGGTCAGAGAGTCAGAGAGTCGGAGAGCCGGAGGGTGGGAGAGCCGGAGAGTGGGAGAGTGGGAGAGTGGGAGAGTGGGAGAGTCGGAGGGTGGGAGAGTGGGAGAGTGGGAGAGTGGGAGGGTCAGAGAGTCGGAGAGTGGGAGACTCAGAGGGTCGGAAGGTCGGAGAGTCGGAGAGCCGGAGGGTGGGAGAGCCGGAGGGTGGGAGAGCCGGAGAGTGGGAGAGTTGGAGAGTCGGAGAGTCGGAGAGTGGGAGACTCAGAGGGTCGGAAGGTCGGAGGGTCGGAGAGTGGGAGAGTCGGAGGGTCAGAGAGTTGGAGGGTGGGAGGGTCAGAGGGTGGGAGAGTGGGAGGGTCAGAGGGTGGGAGGATGGGAGAGTCGGACCTCTGCAGCCTCGGTCATCTTGGTGATCATGGCGCTGACGACGTCGTCGGCGTCGCTGATGAACGTCCCACCGTCGCGATGCCGCCTCTTCTTACTGTTCATCGCCTTCTTCTTAGCCAGCATGATGTCAAAGTCTGACATGAAGCTGGTGCTGAAGACACACACACACAGAGACAGACACACACACACAGAGACAGACACACACACACAGAGACAGACACACACACACACACACACAGAGACACACACACACACACAGAGAGAGACACACACACACACAGATACACACACGCAGAGACACAGATACACACACGCAGAGACACAGATACACACACGCAGAGACACAGATACACACACGCAGAGACACAGATACACACACGCAGAGACACAGATACACACACACACACACACAGAGACACACACACACACACAGAGAGAGACACACACACACAGAGAGAGACACACACACACAGAGAGAGACACACACACACAGAGAGAGACACACACACACACACACACACACACACACACACACACACACACACACACACACACACACACACACACACACACACACACACACACACACACACACACACACACACAGAGATACACACACACACACAGAGAGACACACACACACACAGATACACACACGCAGAGAGACACACACACACACACAGAGACACACACACACACACACACACACACACACACACACACAGAAATACACACACACACAGATACACACACACAGAGACACACACAAACACACACACACAGAAATACACACAAGATTAGAGTTGTACTGCAGTCCGACCGATCCTGGACTTTTAGGGCGAGTCTTCACTGCTACATCATTTTTTGTGAAGACACTGAATAGTTTATAAAGGAGGGTCTAGGGTCGAGGGTCTAATTTGATATTTTGGGATTTTAAAGACTAATAAAATACTTTAAAACTCATGTGTGACAGACATGAACCAAAATGTGACTCCTCTGATATGTTTTCTTACTCTTGTCCGCTGCGGTCGACTCCTTCATCAGAGTCAGAGTCCTCCTGGAGCTGCTGCTGCTTCTGCTGCGCCTCCTTCTTGTCTCCCTCCAGGTCCTCCTGGTTGAAACCCTGCAGACAGGAGGAGCAGAGAGGAGGGTCAGAGGAGGATCAGAGAGGAGGAGAGAGGAGAAGGAGGTGGAGAGGAGAGGAGGAGGAGCAGAGAGGAGGAGATGAGCGGAGGAGGAGATGAGCGGAGGAGAGGAGCGGAAGAGAGAGGAAGGAGGAGAGGAGCAGAGAGGAGGAGAGAGGATCAGAGAGGAGCAGAGAGGAGAAGGAGGAGGAGGAGGTGGAGAGGAGAGGAGGAGGAGGAGGAGGAGAGAGGAGGAAGGAGGAGAGGAGCAGAGAGGAGGAGGAGAGAGGATGAGGAGAGGAGGAGAGAGGAGAGGAGGAGAGGAAGAGAGAGGAAGGAGGAGAGGAGCAGAGAGGAGGAGAGAGGATGAGGAGAGGAGGAGAGAGAGGAGGAGGAGAGGAAGAGAGAGGAAGGAGGAGAGGAGCAGAGAGGAGGAGGAGAGGATGAGGAGAGGAGGAGATGAGCGGAGGAGGAGGCGGAGGAGAGGAAGAGAGAGGAAGGAGGAGAGGAGCAGAGAGGAGGAGAGAGGATGAGGAGAGAGGAGGAGAGAGGAGGATCAAAGAGGAGGAGAAACCTTCATCAGCTCTGAGGAGGAGAGAATTGTCTCACAGACAGAAAGCTTCAGTCGTTCTCACCGTGAATTCTTCTCCTTCTTCGTCTCCTGACTCTCCGAAAATGTCTGCAATCATTTTCCTGCAGGAGACGAAAAAAAGGTCAAAACTACTCTGGACCCAGCTGGTGTGTGAGGAGTTAGTAGGAGGTTAGTTATTGGTAAATTTAAAGGGTTAAAAAGTGAAAATAAACGTATGAATAACTTCACACATTCTTTTTTTGTGGACCCAGCATCAAATTTCTGCTTTTAATCCATTTAGAGAGAATATATTAGAGGATTATGGTAAAAATGTCTAAGTGGTGTAACCATAAAAACTTTGGAAGGAAGGAAGGGAGGGAGGTAGGAGGGAAGGGAGGAAGGGAGGGAGGGAGGTAGGAAGGAAGGAAAGAAGGAAGGGAGGGAGGTAGGAAGGAATAAAGGAAGGAAGGAAGGAGAATATATTAGAGGATAATGGCAAAAATGTCTAAGTGGTGTAACCATAAAAACTTTGGAAGGAAGGAAGGAAGGGAGGGAGGGAGGGAGGGAGAGAGGAAGGAAGGAAGAAAGGAAGGAAGGAACGGAGGAAGGAATAAAGGAAGGAAGGAACGGAGGAAGGAAGGAAGGAGAATATATTAGAGGATTATGGTAAAAATGTCTAAGTGGTGTAACCATAAAAACTTTGGAAGGAAGGAAGGTTTGCTTTCTTTCTTTCCTTCCCTCCTTCCTTCCTTGCTTGCTTCCTTCCTTCATTCCCTCCCTCCCTCCCTTCCCTCCTCCCTTTATCTTTCTAAGTGGATAAAACATTTTTATATCTATCATTCTTTTAGTGGTTACACCATTTGACATTTTCAGGAGCATTCAGTCGTACTTTTGGTATAAAATGGTGCAAATGTCATTTAAATGATATAAAACCAACAAAAATACTAAATGTACATTTTAACAAACCTGATGCTGCTTTATAAACTAGTTTAACTGATTTATGGATTCATCATCTTACCCACCCTTATCACATTTAAACATCTAAACCAGGGGTGTCAAACATGCGGCTCGTGGGCTAGAACCGGCCCGCCGAGGTATCCAATCCGGCCCACTTTCCTTCCTGTCTGTTTTCCTTCCTTCCATCTTCTTTTCCTTCCTTCCTCCGTTCCATCTGTCCTTCCTTCCTTTCTTTCTTCCTTCCCATCTTCTTTTCCTTCCTTTCTGCCTTCCATCTGTCCTTCCTTCCTTCCTTCCTTCTGTCCTTCCTCCCTTTCTTTCTTTCTTTCATCCTTCCATCTTTCCTTCCCATCTTCTTTTCCTTCCTTCCTCCCTTCCATCTATCCTTCCTTCCTTCCTTCCGTCCTTCTTCCCTTTCTTTCTTTCTTCCTTCCTTCTTTCCTTCCATCTTTCCTTCCCATCTTCTTTTCCTTCCTTCCTGCCTTCCTTCCTCCCTTCCATCTGTCCTTCCTTCCTCCCTTTCTTTCTTCCTTCTTTCCTTCCATCTTTCCTTCCCATCTTCTTTTCCTTCCTTCCTCCCTTCCATCTATCCTTCCTTCCTTCCTTCCGTCCTTCTTCCCTTTCTTTCTTTCTTCCTTCCTTCTTTCCTTCCATCTTTCCTTCCCATCTTCTTTTCCTTCCTTCCTGCCTTCCTTCTGTCCTTCCTTCCTTCCTTCCTCCCTTTCTTTCTTTCTTCCTTCCTTCCTTCCTTCTGTCCTTCCTCCCTTTCTTTCTTTTTTCCTTCTATCGCTCCTTCCTTCTTTTTAATGATCCGGCCCACATGAGATCAAATGTTTGACACCCCTGATCTAAATAATTCAAAGTTCTTCACATAAAACATAATTAGAAATTAAATGAAGTTAAAACATGAGAATAAAAGCAGCAGCACTCACTCCTCCTCGTCTCCTGATTCGCTGTCGCTGCCGAACAGCGCCTTCTCGTCCTTGTTGCCGGCGTTGACCTTTGACCTCTCGTCCTCGCTCTCGCTGTCGGAGCCCAGCTCTCTCAGTTTAGCTGCCAGACTCTTATCAGGTCCGCCGGCCTCCGAGCCGCCGTCGCTGTCCGAGTTCTCATCATCTGACACGGCTCGGCTCCTCTTCGCTGCACACATCACACACAGGGGTTAGGAAAGGAGAGAGGAAAGAAGGAGAGAGGAAAGAGGAGAGGAGTGAGAGGAGGAGAGAGGAGAGAGGAAAGGAGAGAGGAGGAGAAAGGAAAGGAGGAGAGGACAGGAGAGAGGAAAGGAGGAGAGAGAGAGAGGAAAGGAGGAGAGGACAGGAGGAGAGAGGAAAGGAGAGAGGAAAGGAGGGAGGAGAGGAGAGAGGAAAGGAGAGAGGAGAGAAGGAAAGGAGGAGAGAGAGGGGAAGAGAGGAGAGGAGAGAGGAAAGAGCAGAGGAGAGAGGAAAGGAGGAGAGGAGATAGGAGAGAGGACAGGAGGAGAGGAGAGAGGAAAGGAGAGGAGAGGGGAGAGGAGGAGAGGAGAGACGAGAGAGGAAAGGAGAGAGGACAGGAGAGGAGAGAGGACAGGAGGAGAGGAGAGAGGACAGGAGGAGAGGAGAGAGGAAAGGAGGGAGGAGAGGAGGGAGGAAAGGAGAGAGGAGAGGAGAAGAGAGGAGAGAGAGGAGAAGAGAGGAGAGAGGAAAGGAGGAGAGAGGAAATGAGAGATGAAATGAGAGAGGGAGGAGAGAGGAAAGGAGGAGAGAGGAGAGGAGGAGAGGAGAGACGAGAGATGAAAGGAGAGAGGACAGGAGGAGAGGAGAGAGGAAAGGAGATGAGAGAGGAGAGGAGAGACGAGAGAGGAAAGGAGAGAGGAAAGGAGGAAAGAGGAGAGGAGAGGAGATAGGAGAGAGGACAGGAAGAGAGGAGAGAGGAAAGGAGGAGATGAGAGAGGAAAGGAGAGAGAGAGGAGAGAGGAAAGGAGGAGAGGAGAGAGGAAAGGAGGAGATGAGAGAGGAAAGGAGGAGAGAGGAAAGGAGAGAGAGAGGAAAGGAGGAGAGAGGAAAGGAGAAAGGAGAGGAGAGGAAAGGAGAAAGGAGAGAGAGGAAAGGAGAGAGGAAAAGAGAAAGGAGAGGAGAGGAGAGAGGAAAGGAGGAGAGAGGAAAGGAGGAGAGGAGAGAGGAAAGGAGAGAGAGAGAGGAGAGGAGAGGAGAAAGGAAAGAGTGTCTCACCTGGTTTATTCGCCTTCTCTTCATCATCATCATCACTGTCTGAGAGCACGGCCTTCTTCCTCTTCACTGCGCACACACACACACACACACACACACACACACACACACACACACACACACACACACACACAGAGAAGTGTGAGATTAATCATCATGCCGCCTCTCCTCTCTCCTTTCCTCTCTCCTCTCCTCGAAATAAAATGTTCATAATAATAATTGGACTAATTTATTCATTCTTTCTTCCCTTCCTTCCTCCCTCCTTCCCTTCCCTCCTTCTTCCCCTCCCTCCCTTCTTCCTTACTCCCTCCATCCTTCCTTCCTTCATTCCTTCTTTTCTCCATTCCTCCCTCCCTCCCTCCCTCCTTCCTTCCTTCCTTCCTTCCTTTCTCCCTTCCTTCCTCCCTCCTTCCCTTCCTTCGAGTACAACGGGAGGGTTAAGATTTATTTTGTGTGTGTATATTTAAAAAGCACAGATTACTGTGGCTGGTCTGGGGTCACCTGGGGTCACCTGAGGTCACCTGAGGTCACCTGAGGTCACCTGGGGTCACCTGAGGTCACCTGAGGTCACTCTACCTGGCTTATCTTCATCATCGTCGCTGTCGTCAGCATCTTTCTTCTTCATCTCCTCGTCCTGCTGCTCTCCGTCACTTCCTGCCGCAGCCTTCGTCCTCTGTCCCTCCTCCTCTTCCTCGCTGTCCGAGTGCATCACAGCCTTCCACTTCCCTCCTCCTCCTCCTCCTCCCTCTTCGTCCCCCTGCTGTTTCTCACCCTCCTCTTCATCATCAGAGTCTATCTGAGCCGCCTTGCGTCTGGCGTGCGTCTCAGTGTCAGAGTCACTGTCGTTGGAGCGCCGGCCGGCGGACGCGGCAGGTTTGGCTTCCTCGTTGTCCGAGTCGCTGTCTGCGGCGGGTTTGGGTCCGCCCTCGCTCTCCTCCACGTCCGAGCTGCTCCCCCTGCGTTTGGCGGGCGACCCCTCCCCCTCCTCGTTGTCCGAGGCGCCGCGTTTGACGGGCGACTCCTCGTCGTCCGAGCCGCTCGCTCTGCGTTTGACGGGCGAGTCGTCGTCGCTGTCGGCGGGCCTCGGCGCTTCCGCCTCAGAGTCGCTCCTGTCGTCGTCTCCTCCGCGGCGCCCGGGGGCCTCGGCCTCCGAGTCGCTGTCGGCCCCTCGGCGGTCCTCGTTGTCGGAGCCGCTGGCCGCGCCGCTCGTCTCCATGGTGAGGCCAGCGTCCTCGTCGTTGCTGCCTTCGTCCTGTGGAGGAAACCAGACGACACTTTAAGACCTTTTTAAAAACGCTTTTCAAGTTATTTAATAAAACGTTTTTAACAATAAAGAAAAGAAGAACACTGAGTTATGTTCTGAGTTATAAATGTTTAACTTTATGTATTTATTCTGTGTAACGCTTTTATTGTATTAAAACTGCTCAGTAAACAGAGGAGGAGGAAATATTTACATCCTTTACTACTAATATCACTTCAGTAATGGTCTGTATTAACACATGAGACTGTTGTCTTCATATTTAATATATTATGAGATATATTATAATAATGTAAAAGCAGGATTTTACTGTTGTAGTGGGTTAAATGGAGCTCATATTGAAGTCATTTGTGTCCAACTGCTGATTATTTCTCACTTTAATAAGTTGATTGGTTAATGTAAAATAAAAATGAAATAATGATAAATATCAAACTGAACAAATACAATGACACTCAGATCAGATTTAATGCTTTAACTCCGACCAGATAAAAAACTTAATTAAACACATTTTAGACATTTCAAGGATCTGCAGGGACCCTAGAAATGTCCCACATTCTGATCTGCACATGAACGCATCACACACAGCTCCTGTCCACCCGCTCAGGTGTGATACTGTCATCTTTCCTTTCATGTTAATCATGTTCAGACTCAGTGACATTACTCAGACACATTTTACTGTAATAATGATGATACATGATAATTAGAGTCAGTAACAGGATGAACTGATAAATAACCAATGACATGCAGTCTGACCTCAGAGTGATGTCTGTCCTCCCCGTCTGATGCTGGATGTTCATCCATCACCGGAGTACCGCCTCCGTCATCTGCAGAACACACAGGAGAGAAACACACTTCAGCTGCTCGTAGAGTTAAAACTATTAACAGTTAAACCTCCAGCTGAGACGCTTTCAGTCTGAAGTGCTGCTGCTTACTTTCATGCTTTGTTTTACGCTCTCTGAAGGAAGGAAGCTGAACTGGTCTGATTCATCCTGGACTCACCTGACGGGTTTGTGCCAAAATAAAAGGTCGGGACTAAACTAGCTAACTGTATATAAAGTAGTATAAACTAGCTAACTGTATATAAAGTAGTATAAACTAGCTAACTGTATATAAAGTAGTATAAACTAACTAACTGTATATAAAGTAGTGTAAACTAGCTAACTGTATATAAAGTAGTATAAACTAGCTAACTGTATATAAAGTAGTATAAACTAGCTAACTGTATATAAAGTAGTATAAACTAGCTAACTGTATATAAAGTAGTATAAACTAGCTAACTGTATATAAAGTAGTATAAACTAGCTAACTGTATATAAAGTAGTATAAACTAGCTAACTGTATATAAAGTAGTATAAACTAGCTCCACCTCCAGCAGCTACAACAGTAACATGCTGCTCTAACACTGATGCTTCACTATTAATAATCTAGTGATGTCATATATAATAATATATCACTACTTTTACTGTAATACTGCATACTACATCACTCATAATACTTATATATTTTTTACCGTAATACTTTAACCACAGCGCTTTTATAATAAAGTATTTTTACCGTAATACTTTAACCACAGCGCATTTATAATATCACAAATAGAAACACGTTTGAAGCTAAAATCGGACACATTCTTGACATTAACGCTTCTGTTTCACTTCAGCCTCAGTCACCAGACAGTAAACATCTTATAGAAGCTTCTCTGAGTTATATTTGTCAGCTGAACGGAGTAAAAAGTGACATTTAGGAAACAAAGCGGTTGTTTACCGGAATGGCTAGCCGACATGAAGTCTTCCTCCTCTCCGTCCATCTCTCAGAGGAACAACACACTCTCACCTGGAAGAGAAACGGAGGAGAAGCTGGAAGGAAGGATCCGCTATCTATCCGCTGTAACTTTAATGTAAATATATGAAAAGCAAGGAGAAATACACGCGAAGCAAAGTAAACGCCGCGCTGCTTGGAGGGAAAGCTAACAGCAACTGCTAGCTACTGTAGCCCGGAGATGACCCAAAATGGAGGCGCCGCTGTCATATGCGCATGCGCAAAAGGTCACAGGTTTAGTTTATGTATCTGCGTCATTTGTTCACCTTTTTTTTTGTTTTTTTAAAGAGATTTTCTTATTTTTTTAAATGATTTTAGGTTTTTTTTTAAAGCTCTTTAAATAATTATGTAACTATATTTTTCATACAACTCCAATTAATGTTTATCTGTTTACTTGTTTTTTTTGTATTTTCATTTTATTTTTTTTAACCCTTTATAGGACACTCATTGAAAGGAAGGGAGGAAGGAATGAAGGAAGGGAAGGATGGAGGAAAGAAAGAAGGAAGGAAGGAAGGTAGGGGGGAGGAAAGAAAGAGAGAACGAGGGAGGGAGGGAGGAAGAACAGATGGAAGGAAGGAAAGGAAGGAAGGACAGAGGAAATAAGGAACGAGGGAGGGAGAAAGGAAAAGAGGAAGGAAGAAATAAGGCAGGGAGGAAGGAAAGAAGGAAGGAAGGAAGGGAGGAAGGAAGGTTAATGTGTATGTGTATATATTGATGTATACTTACTGCGCTGTATTTTGCTCTTTCATGTTCCTGCGTGGCTGAATGAAAGTAAAGTCCTTACAGTTTGAATCCTTGAATGTTTTTATCATCACTGTCCTTTAAAAATAATCTTTTATTAACCTTCTATAAACTTCAAAGGAACTCTTAAATGCATTTTGGCCCCAATAAATGACAGGGAACAGGTGACAAAAGATTTATTTTATTGTCATTCAGCACAGCATCAAAGATATAAGATAACAACTATGTAAAGCCTATATGAATATATATATATATATATATATATATATATATATATATATATATATATATATATATATATATATATAAATATATAAATATTCAAATTAGAATAACATTTCGAACATGATTCATTCATTTCTTCTTCTTTCACTTTAACCTTCCTGTCGTCCTCCCGGGTCAAATTAACCCTGTCTGTTTTGCCTGTTCCTTCTTTCCTTCCTTCCTTCCTTCCTCTGTCCTTCTTTTCTTCCTACTTTCCTCTGTCCTTCCTTCCTACTTTCCTCTGTCCTTCCTTCCTTTCCTTCCTTCCTTCCTTCATTCCTCTTTTCCTTCTTTCTTCCTCCCTTCCTCCTTTCCTTCCTTTTTTCCAGCTTTCCTTCCTTTCCTTCCTTCTTCCTCCCATCCATCCTTCCTCCTTCCCTCCTTCATTCCTTCCTTCTTTCCTCTGTCCTTCTTTCCTTCCTACTTTCCCTGCTGTCAATCAGCTGTGAACTTTTATTCATGTTTTGTTTTGTGCGATTTAAAAAAACTAATAAAGTTTGGAAGAAGAAAAAAAACGTAAACAGTAGTGACGTCTTCGGTGACGTTGTAAGCTTGCGCCACAGTCTCCACAGCTCCACGTGTGTTTGGTCGCAGCGGCTCAACTCCTGACGTGAACCCGGGTTTCAGTGCTCGAGCAGCGGGGAGGATGGACGAGCGAGGCCGGCTGTGCTCCGTGTGGCTCGGCTCAGAGACGGGCATCCTGAAGGGGGTCAGCCTCTCCCAAAAAAACGCTTTTAACTTCTGCAACACGCGACATCTGAGCCGCGAGCAGGAGGTGCGCGCGCTGTGCTGGGGAGACCCGGCGGAGAGCGAGCTGCTGGTCGCGAGCCGGGACGGAACCGTGCGCACGTTCAGCACCGAGAAGGGTTCGTTCACCGAGGCGCGGGTCTGCGGGGAACCGGAGCAGGGCTGCTTCAGCGGGCTCGCGGTCAACGGGGATGCGCTCATCACCTGCGTGGAGTGCGGGACACTGCGGGTGTGGCGCGAGGACCGCAGCGACCCCGTCACCGAGCTGCACGCGGGGAAGAACGTGAGCAGGATGAGGCAGAACCCGGTGCACCGGAACCAGGTCGCCACCGGAGGGAAGGACACCGGGCTGAAGATCTGGGACCTGGACAGACCGGAACAACCCGCATTCACCGCAAAAAACCTGCGGGACGACTGGCTGGATCTACGGCAGCCGCAGTGGGTCAGAGACATGGCGTTCATCCCGGACTCCCAGAAGGTGGTCACGTGCACCGGATACCACCAGGTGAGACAGTAACAGAGTATTACTGCAGTATAACAGTACTATAGTAGTATAACAGAGTACTATAGTAGTACTACTGTAGTATAACAGAGTACTACTGTAGTATAACAGAGTACTATTGTAGTATAACAGAGTACTATAGTAGTACTACTGTAGTATAACAGAGTACTACTGTAGTATAACAGAGTACTACTGTTGTATAACAGAGTACTATAGTAGTATAACAGAGTACTATAGTAGTACTACTGTAGTATAACAGAGTACTACTGTAGTATAACAGAGTACTATAGTAGTATAACAGAGTACTATAGTAGTACTACTGTAGTATAACAGTACTACTGTAGTATAACAGAGTACTATAGTAGTACTACTGTAGTATAACAGAGTATTATAGTAGCACTACTGCAGTAGTACAGAGTACTATAGTAGTACTACTGTAGTATAACAGAGTAATATAGTAGTACTACTGTAGTATAACAGAGTACTATAGTAGTACTACTGCAGTAGTACAGAGTACTATAGTAGTGTAACAGTACTATGGTAGTAGAACAGAGTACTACTACAGCATAACTCTGAGGTACTGCAGTATGAGGTACTAGTACAGCAGTATGAGGTACTAGTACAGCAGTATGAGGTACTTGTACTGCAGTATGAGGTACTTGTACTGCAGTATGAGGTACTAGTACTGCAGTATAAGGTACTTGTACTGCAGTATGAGGTACTTGTACTGCAGTATAACTCTGAGGTACTGCAGTATGAGGTACTTGTACTGCAGTATAACTCTGAGGTACTGCAGTATGAGGTACTAGTACTGCAGTATAACTCTGAGGTACTGCAGTATGAGGTACTTTTACTGCAGTATGAGGTACTTTTACTGCAGTATGAGGTACTTTTACTGCAGTATGAGGTACTTGTACTGCAGTATGAGGTACTAGTACAGCAGTATGAGGTACTAGTACTGCAGTATGAGGTACTTGTACTGCAGTATGAGGTACTAGTACTGCAGTATGAGGTACTTGTACTGCAGTATGAGGTACTAGTACAGCAGTATGAGGTACTAGTACTGCAGTATGAGGTACTTGTACTGCAGTATGAGGTACTAGTACTGCAGTATGAGGTACTTGTACTGCAGTATGAGGTACTTTTACAGCAGTATGAGGTACTAGTACTGCAGTATGAGGTACTTGTACTGCAGTATGAAGTACTTGTACTGCAGTATGAGGTACTTGTACTGCAGTATGAGGTACTAGTACAGCAGTATGAGGTACTAGTACTGCAGTATGAGGTACTTGTACTGCAGTATGAGGTACTTGTACTACAGTATGAGGTACTAGTACTGCAGTATGAGGTACTAGTACTGCAGTATGAGGTACTAGTACTACACGGGTAGTAACGGGTAGTTTAGGTTGTGAATGAAAGGATTGTAACGGCCGTGTGTTTCCTGTCAGGTCCACGTGTACGACCCGTCCACTCCGCAGCGCCGTCCCGTCCTGGAGGCTAAATTCGGCGAGTACCCGCTCACCGCTCTGTCCCTTCCCGTCGGCGGCAGCACGGTGGTGGTGGGCAACACTCACGGTCAGATGGCCATGCTGGACCTGAGGAAAGGTCTGGTGTGTGGGATCCTGAAGGGTCTGGCGGGCGGCGTGCGCTCCCTGCAGTGCCACGCCTCCCAACCCGTGGTGGCTTCCTGCGGCCTCGACCGCTTCCTGCACATCCACAGCCTGGACGACCGCAAGCTGCAGCACAAAGTCTACCTCAAGTCACGCCTCAACTGCCTGCTGCTCTCCAGCCGGGACCTGGAGGAGGTGGGGGCGGGGGCGGCGGCGGGGGGGGCGGCGTCCGAGGAGGTGAAGGAGGAGGAGGACGAGGTGTGGGACGCTATGGAGCAGGTGGAGGAGGCGGAGGAGAAGCAGAAGAGGAAAGCATCAGGGGACGAAGAAGAAGAGGAAGAGGAGGAGGTGAAGAAGAAGAAGAAGAGCAAGAAGAAGAGGAAAAAGGGGCAAGACTGAGAGGCGTTTGAGGTGCGATCAGAGCGTGGGACGTTTCAGCGCCGTCAGACTGATCAGACTGAACATTCAGCTGCTGAGAATGAACTCAGGTGTTTGTCTACAGATGTGTTTTATATGTTTGTCAGCAGTGTGTGAGCTTTATTAAAGTGCCTGCAGCTGATTTATGATTTATTCTTCTTTTCTTACTTTCTTTCTTTCTTTTTAAAAAACATAAATCAGGTGAATCTCATCTGAAAGTTTCAGTTCAGGAGAAATTAAAAATGTGTTGACAGAAGCTCTGATTGTGTTTTATGTCAAACTGAGAATGTAGAAAATTAATCTGCAACTATTTTTATAATTGAACAATAATTTTAGTCTTTTTAAATAAAGGTTGGTTGCAGCTTCTCAAATGTGATGATGTGAAGCTTTTCTGTTATAATGAAACTAGGGCTGTCATACGATACATTTTTTAAATCGAGATTAATCGCAGAGTTCCCATAGTTAATCGCGATTAATGGTGTTTTGAATAGCATGTTTAAAATCCTGTTATTTTCCATTTGAAGGCAGTTTTAAGCCCATAATGTAAAGCATTTCTTACCAGAGTGTCTTAACTGGGAATCAATCACGGCTCTGCTGCGACTCCCACACTCCAAAATGGTCCTTTGGTGGAGCTGAGGCTGGCTTGGCTGCACCTGGGTGTTTAGCGTGGAGGTGCTAACTCAAACTCCACGTACTCCGGTGGTAGTTAAACTCCGTTTGACACAGGTTGCATTTTACTTTTGACTTGTCAACTGAAGCGTCTGGAAGTGTTTTAAAGTTAAACAAGCCGTTCAAAAGTCCAGTAGCTCTCTTACTTTCCATCAGCGCGGTAGGTTTACTGCAGGAGGCCACTTCAAAGCTTAGCGCTACAGCTAGAGGAGCCGTCTACGGGGGAGTAGAAGGGACAAAAAGGCTTGCTACATTAAAATGTGATTAAAAAGAATTAACGCGTTATGGATTGCATTAATCTAATCACGATTAACGCGTTAACGCTGACAGCCCTAGTTTATATAGTTTGATCAGTTTGTAGAATATCTGTTAAATTAAATTGATAATGCTGTTAAACTTCACTTTAACTAATAACTGAGTAAAATCCATCATAATAAACTTTTTTCTTTTCATTTTTGTTTGTAAAGTAGTTTAATTGAAACCTTTTTTTATTTCTTTATTAGGGGGAAAATAACCTGACGGACCTAAATGAAAGTAAACTGAATATTTTTGGAGTGTTGGTTAGACTAAAAAAAGACATCAAATTATAATTATATATATATATTTTTTTTTACTATTTTTTTGAACATTGAATTGAGATGAATTAAATGATCATTAGATGCAGCTCTGTAGTTTCCATCTGTAGAAAAATAGATTTAAATGTAAAACTGCAACTAACGATTACTTTCACTATTAGTTAATGTGTTGGTTATTTTCTCTTATTTTTGTGATCTATAAAATATTTAAAAAAACCCCGTCAACTGTCAGAAGATTAAAAGAAACCAGAAATATTCACATTTAAGAAACTGAATCACAGAGTTTTGACTTTTTCTTTCCTTTAAAAATGATTCAGTGATTATCAGAATAGTTGGTGATGATGTTGCAGCTTTAAAAAACATCAAAATACAACTTTTTACTTTACTGGTGACATCACTCATAATACTGCAGTACTTTTACTGTAATACTGCATACTACATCACTATAATACTGTAGTACTTTTACTGTAATACTGCATACTACATCACTATAATACTGCAGTACTTTTACTGTAATACTGCATACTACATCACTATAATACTGCAGTACTTTTACTGTAATACTGCATACTACATCACTCATAATACTGCAGTACTTTTACTGTAATACTGCATACTACATCACTCATAATACTGCAGTACTTTTACTGTAATACTGCATACTACATCACTATAATACTGCAGTACTTTTACTGTAATACTGCATACTACATCACTCATAATACTGCAGTACTTTTACTGTAATACTGCATACTACATCACTCATAATACTGCACTACTTTTACTGTAATACTGCATACTACATCACTCATAATACTGCACTACTTTTACTGTAATACTGCATACTACATCACTATAATACTGTAGTACTTTTACTGTAATACTGCATACTACATCACTATAATACTGCAGTACTTTTACTGTAATACTGCATACTACATCACTATAATACTGCAGTACTTTTACTGTAATACTGCATACTACATCACTCATAATACTGCAGTACTTTTACTGTAATACTGCATACTACATCACTATAATACTGCACTACTTTTACTGTAATACTGCATACTACATCACTATAATACTGCACTACTTTTACTGTAATACTGCATACTACATCACTCATAATACTGCAGTACTTTTACTGTAATACTGCATACTACATCACTATAATACTGTAGTACTTTTACTGTAATACTGCATACTACATCACTATAATACTGCAGTACTTTTACTGTAATACTGCATACTACATCACTATAATACTGCAGTACTTTTACTGTAATACTGCATACTACATCACTCATAATACTGCAGTACTTTTACTGTAATACTGCATACTACATCACTATAATACTGCACTACTTTTACTGTAATACTGCATACTACATCACTCATAATACTGCAGTACTTTTACTGTAATACTGCATACTACATCACTATAATACTGTAGTACTTTTACTGTAATACTGCATACTACATCACTATAATACTGCAGTACCTTTACTGTAATACTGCATACTACATCACTATAATACTGCACTACTTTTACTGTAATACTGCATACTACATCACTATAATACTGCAGTACTTTTACTGTAATACTGCATACTACATCACTCATAATACTGCAGTACTTTTACTGTAATACTGCATACTACATCACTATAATATTGCAGTACTTTTACTGTAATACTGCATACTACATCACTATAATACTGCAGTACCTTTACTGTAATACTGCATACTACATCACTATAATACTGCAGTACTTTTACTGTAATACTGCATACTACATCACTATAATACTGCAGTACTTTTACTGTAATACTGCATACTACAACACTATAATACTGCAGTACTTTTACTTGTAATGGAGTATTTGTACATAGCAGTAAAGTTAAATGTTGAGCAGCTTTTAACTGAGACTTTACTGTAAATGAGGAAACACAGTTTGAATCCACAGTGCGGCTCCTCGTCCTGATAACCGTCCCTGTTCTTTAAACACAACAAGCTCCACTCTGGGATCAGAGTTCCTTGTTCTCTCCCTTCAGATCTGCAGTTTGTAGATGGGTGTAACCAACATGTGACTCAGCACAGAGCTGTCAGGCTGCATTTACGACTGAATCACATGATCAGATCAGATCAAACCTGTTTCATTTATCAGGAAGTGAAGCTCAGACAGTCGTTGCCTCTGAGAGCTGAAATGGCGCAGAGAGATCAGCTGGACCGAGAATCCTTCTCTTGTTCGATCTGTCTGGATCTACTGAAGGATCCGGTGGGTCTTCCCTGTGGACACAGCTACTGTATGAGCTGTATTAAAGGATTCTGGGATGGAGAGGATCAGAGGAAGATCTACAGCTGCCCTCAGTGCAGAGAGGCCTTCACACCGAGGCCTGTCCTGAAGAAAAACACCATGTTAGCAGCTTTAGTGGAGCAGCTGAAGAAGACTGGACTCCAAGCTGCTCCTGCTGATCACTGCTATGCTGGACCTGAAGATGTGGCCTGTGATGTCTGCACTGGGAGGAAGCTGAAAGCCTTCAAGTCCTGTCTGGTGTGTCTGGCCTCTTACTGTGAGAATCACCTCCAGTCTCACTATGAATCACCTACATTTAAAAAACACAAGCTGGTGGAGCCCTCCAAGAAGCTCCAGGAGAACATCTGCTCTCGTCATGATGAGGTGATGAAGATATTCTGCCGTACAGATAAGAGGTGTATCTGTTATCTGTGCACTATGGAGGATCATAAAGGCCACGACACAGTCCCAGCTGCAGCAGAAAGGACTGAGAGGCAGAGAGAGCTCGAGGTGAGTCGACTAAACATCCAGCAGAGAATCCAGGACAGAGAGAAAGATGTGAAGCTGCTTCAACAGGAGGTGGAGGCCGTCAGTCGCTCTGCTGATAAAGCAGTGGAGGACAGTGAGAAGATCATCACTGAGCTGATCCGACTCCTCCAGAAAAGAAGCTCTGATGTGAAGCAGCAGATCAGATCCCAGCAGGAAACTGAAGTGAGTGGAGTCAAAGAGCTTCAGGAGAAGCTGCAGCAGGAGATCACTGAGCTGAAGAGGAAAGACGCTGAACTGAAGCAGCTCTCACACACAGAGGATCACAACCAGTTTCTACACAACTACCCCTCAGTGTCACAACTCAGTGAACCTACAGACTCATCCAGCATCAATATCCGTCCTCTCAGATACTTTGAGGATGTGACAACAGCTGTGTCAGAGCTCAGAGATAAACTACAGGACATCCTGAGGGACAAATGGACAAATATCTCACTGGCAGTGACTGAAGTGGACGTTTTACTGCCACAACCACCAAAGACCAGAGCTGGGTTCTTAAAATATTCATGTGAACTCACTCTGGATCCAAACACAGTAAACACATATCTGTTTTTATATGAGGGGAACAGAGAGGTAGACTTAGCGGAAGAAGAACAGTCTTATTCTAGTCACACAGACAGATTCACTTATCAGCTTCAGGTCCTGAGTAGAGAGAGTCTGACTGGACGTTGTTACTGGGAGGTGGAGAGGAGAGGAGGAGTTGATGTAGCAGTCGCATACAAGAATATCAGCAGAGCAGGACCTGAATCTATATTTGGACGTAATGACAAATCTTGGTCTTTATGGTGTGACACTAACAGTTATGAATTTTGGTTCAACAACATTAAAACTCCCGTCTCAGGTCCTGGTTCCTCCAGAGTCGGAGTGTACCTGGATCACAGAGCAGGTATTCTGTCCTTCTACAGCATCTCTAAAACCATGACTCTCCTCCACAGAGTCCAGACCACATTCACTCAGCCTCTCTATGCTGGACTTTGGGTTGGATCCACAGCTGAGTTGTGTAAACTAAAATAGACAGAAGTCATTTCAGACTTCATGTGTCAGATGTTGTAATTCTTCATGTTTTTGTCTCCATGTTTCTGAGCTGCTCAGAGATCAGCTGACATGCTAATAGTGATATTCAACACTTTGTTTACTTTATGTATGTGTTATTTATATGTTCAGTTTCTTTAAATGTGACTTTTTCCTGTGTGTTTTTATCCATGGAGGCTCTCACTGCTCATCACCATGTTTTTAACCTTCACTGACATTTCTTCAGATGAAAATATGAACTTCTCTTTGTTCTAAATGTTAGTTTCATGTTTGTATTGATGTATTTGTGTCTGTTGTTTCTTAAACAGAGAAAACAGCAGAACTTCCTTCATCACAGATATTTTGTTCTCATCACTTTGTAAATTCATAAAGAAATGTTCAATCAAACTGTAATGATCATGATAATAATCATTAATGATGTTCTTGTACATAGCTGACATTCTGGGTTACACTAACTGACTGTGTGGATGAAGTCAATCTGAACATGAAATCATTGATCACACTTTACTGATTGGATGTGTCAACAATCTGAAGCTTCAATAATCAATAAACACCATTTTATCAACAGTGATCAAAGTGTTTTCTTCTCATTCAAAGCGTGTGTACTTTTACTGTAATACTGCATACTACATCACTCATAATACTGCAGTACTTTTACTGTAATACTGCATACTACATCACTATAATACTGCAGTACTTTTACTGTAATACTACATACTACATCACTATAATACTGCAGTACTTTTACTGTAATACTGCATACTACATCACTCATAATACTGCAGTACTTTTACTGTAATACTGCGTACTACATCACTATACATCCATGGCCAAGATATCAAACAGGTGAAAACCTTCAAGTACTTGGGAGCACATGTTGACTGGCGCACACAGGTGGCCAATGTGTGTGCCAAAATCCACCAGCGTCTTCATTTTTTACGTAGGCTCAGAGTTTTTGGAGTCTGTAAAAATATTATGTTAATTTTTTACAGAGCGACAATTGAGTCAGTCCTCCGTTATGGTATCACCAGCTGGTTTGGTAATCTAACAGTTAAATCCAGAGCTGAGATCTCAAGCCTAGTTAGAACTGCAGGTAAGATTATGGGAACAACACCCCCCCTTAACCCACAGGACCTGTTTGAGCAGGCGACTATGAGACAGACAAATGCCATTTTATCGGACAGTGCTCACGTGTTGAACTCTGAATATGCTCTTCTGAATTCTGGGAAGAGATATAGACTTCCTTTGTGCAGGCACAATCGATATAAACACTCTTTTGTTCCTGTATCAATTAGATAGATAGATAGATAGATAGTAACTTTATTGATCCCTTGGGGAGGTTCCCCTCAGGAAATTTAAGTTCCAGTGCAATAGTATAAAAACACACATCTTCCACAGTAAAAACACACATTATAAATACCGGGAGAAGTGCAAAACAGTGTGCAAATTGCGAGTATATGCATTGTATATACATATATATATATATATATATATATATGTATATATGTATATGTATATGTACAGGAGGTAGCAACAGGTTTTGGGTAACTGAAGGATAAGTTACGGCTGTAGTCAAGTGAGTATTACATTTAATTAAGCTTCTTAACAGCCAGAAATGAATGTATGTGATGGTTTTGCGTATGGAAATGAAATTGTGTATTATGACTCCAGATAATGGGTGGATGTATGCGAGTGAATGGATCTATGAGTGTCTGTGATGGAATGCTGGGATGTGTGACTGAACCCATATTTATGATGGAATGAATGTTTTTGATAGGTTGCCATGGTGATGTGGAGGGGGTGATGGGAGGTGATGCGAATGCCTGTGTGAATGCTTTGATGGGGGGGGGGGGGGGGTACATGAGTAGGATCACCCAATGTCAGGTTGCATTTGTTCCACCACTGTCTTTTTACCGTATGTCTGTATTGCATGTTGTTTTGTTTTTTATTGTAGGCTATGTTATTTATGCAACACTGTCCCTGTCTCCAAGTTAATTTCTCCCTAGGGAGACCAATAAAGTAACCTAACCTAACCTAATACTGCAGTACTTTTACTGTAATGCTGCATACTACATCACTATAATACTGCAGTACTTTTACTGTAATACTGCATACTACATCACTATAATACTGCAGTACTTTTACTGTAATACTGCATACTACATCACTATAATACTGCAGTACTTTTACTGTAATACTGCATACTACATCACTATAATACTGTAGTACTTTTACTGTAATACTGCATACTACATCACTCATAATACTGCAGTACTTTTACTGTAATACTGCATACTACATCACTATAATACTGCAGTACTTTTACTGTAATACTGCATACTACATCACTATAATACTGCAGTACTTTTACTGTAATACTGCATACTACATCACTCATAATACTGCAGTACTTTTACTTGTAATGGAGTATTTGTACATAGCAGTAAAGTTAAATGTTGAGCAGCTTTTAACTGAGACTTTACTGTAAATGAGGAAACACAGTTTGAATCCACAGTGCGGCTCCTCGTCCTGATAACCGTCCCTGTTCTTTAAACACAACAAGCTCCACTCTGGGATCAGAGTTCCTTGTTCTCTCCCTTCAGATCTACAGTTTGTAGATGGGTGTAACCAACATGTGACGCAGCACAGAGCTGTCAGGCTGCTTTTATGACTGAATCACATGATCAGATCTGTTCAAACCTGTTTCATTTATCAGGAAGTGAAGGTCAGACAGTCGTTGCCTCTGAGAGCTGAAATGGCGCAGAGAGATCAGCTGGACCGAGAATCCTTCTCCTGTTCGATCTGTCTGGATCTACTGAAGGATCCGGTGACTATTCCCTGTGGACACAACTACTGTATGAGCTGTATTAAAGGATTCTGGGATGGAGAGGATCAGATGAAGATCTACAGCTGCCCTCAGTGCAGAGAGGCCTTCACACCGAGGCCTGTCCTGAAGAAAAACACCATGTTAGCAGCTTTAGTGGAGCAGCTGAAGAAGACTGGACTCCAAGCTGCTCCTGCTGATCACTGCTATGCTGGACCTGAAGATGTGGCCTGTGATGTCTGCACTGGGAGGAAGCTGAAAGCCTTCAAGTCCTGTCTGGTGTGTCTGGCCTCTTACTGTGAGAATCACCTCCAGTCTCACTATGAATCACCTACATTTAAAAAACACAAGCTGGTGGAGCCCTCCAAGAAGCTCCAGGAGAACATCTGCTCTCGTCATGATGAGGTGATGAAGATATTCTGCCGTACAGATAAGAAGTGTATCTGTTATCTGTGCACTATGGAGGATCATAAAGGCCACGACACAGTCCCAGCTGCAACAGAAAGGACTGAGAGGCAGAGAGAGCTCGAGGTGAGTCGACTAAACATCCAGCAGAGAATCCAGGACAGAGAGAAAGATGTGAAGCTGCTTCAACAGGAGGTGGAGGCCGTCAGTCGCTCTGCTGATAAAGCAGTGGAGGACAGTGAGAAGATCTTCACTCAGCTGATCCGTCTCCTCCAGAAAAGAAGCTCTGATGTGAAGCAGCAGATCAGATCCCAGCAGGAAACTGAAGTGAGTGGAGTCAAAGAGCTTCAGGAGAAGCTGCAGCAGGAGATCACTGAGCTGAAGAGGAAAGACGCTGAACTGAAGCAGCTCTCACACACAGAGGATCACAACCAGTTTCTACACAACTACCCCTCAGTGTCACAACTCAGTGAACCTACAGACTCATCCAGCATCAATATCCGTCCTCTCAGATACTTTGAGGATGTGACAACAGCTGTGTCAGAGCTCAGAGATAAACTACAGGACATCCTGAGGGACGAATGGACAAACATCTCACTGACAGTGACTGAAGTGGACGTTTTACTGTCAGAACCAGAACCCAAGACCAGAGCTGAGTTCTTAAAATATTCACGTGAAATCACTCTGGATCCAAACACAGTACACACAGACCTGTTATTATCTGATGGGAACCGAAAAGTAAAAGGGACGGGACAACAACAGTCTTATTCTAGTCACACAGACAGATTCACTGATTATTGTCAGGTCCTGAGTAGAGAGAGTCTGACTGGACGTTGTTACTGGGAGGTGGAGTGGAGCGGAGGAGTTTTAGTAGCAGTCGCATACAAGAATATCAACAGAGCAGGATATGAATCTGGATTTGGACGTAATGACAAATCTTGGTCTTTATATTATTACACTAACAGGTATGAATTTTACTTCAACAACATTAGAACTCGCATCTCAGGTCCTCGTTCCTCCAGAGTCGGAGTGTACCTGGATCACAGAGCAGGTATTCTGTCCTTCTACAGCGTCTCTGAAACCATGACTCTCCTCCACAGAGTCCAGACCACATTCACTCAGCCTCTCTATGCTGGAGTTTATATTGGTTATGGATCCACAGCTGAGTTGTGTGAAGTGAAATAGACAGAAGTCATTTCAGACTTCATGTGTCAGATGTTGTAATTCTTCATGTTTTTGTCTCCATGTTTCTGAGCTGCTCAGAGATCAGCTGACACGCTAATAGTGATATTCAACACTTTGTTTACTTTATGTATGTGTCGTTTATATGTTCAGTTTCTTTAAATGTGACTTTTTCCTGTGTGTTTTTATCCATGGAGGCTCTCACTGCTCATCACCATGTTTTTAACCTTCACTGACATTTCTTCAGATGAAAATGTGAACTTCTCTTTGTTCTAAATGTTAGTTTCATGTTTGTATTGATGTATTTGTGTCTGTTGTTTCTTAAACAGAGAAAACAGCAGAACTTCCTTCATCACAGATATTTTGTTCTCATCACTTTGTAAATTCATAAAGAAATGTTCAATCAAACTGTAATGATCATGATAATAATCATTAATGATGTTCTTGTACATAGCTGACATTCTGGGTTACACTAACTGACTGTGTGGATGAAGTCAATCTGAACATGAAATCATTGATCACACTTTACTGATTGGATGTGTCAACAATCTGAAGCTTCAATAATCAATAAACACCATTTTATCAACAGTGATCAAAGTGTTTTCTTCTCATTCAAAGCTTGTGTACTTTTACTGTAATACTGCATACTACATCACTATAATACTGCAGTACTTTTACTGTAATACTGCATACTACATCACTATAATACTGCAGTACTTTTACTGTAATACTGCATACTACATCACTATAATACTGCAGTACTTTTACTGTAATACTGCATACTACATCACTCATAATACTGCAGTACTTTTACTTGTAATGGAGTATTTGTACATATCAGTAAAGTTAAATGTTGAGCAGCTTTTAACTGAGACTTTACTGTAAATGAGGAAACACAGTTTGAATCCACAGTGCGGCTCCTCGTCCTGATAACCGTCCCTGTTCTTTAAACACAACAAGTTCCACTCTGGGATCAGAGTTCCTTGTTCTCTCCCTTCAGATCTACAGTTTGTAGATGGGTGTAACCAACATGTGACGCAGCACAGAGCTGTCAGGCTGCTTTTATGACTGAATCACATGTTCAGATCAAAGATCAAACCTGTTTCCCTTATCAGATCAGAACTCAAACTTATTAAACTTATCAGGAAGTGAAGCTCTGACAGTCGTTGCCTCTGAGAGCTGAAATGGCGCAGAAAGATCAGCTGGACCGAGACTCAATCAGCTGTTCAATCTGTCAGGATCTACTGAAGGATCCGGTGACTACTTCCTGTGGACACAACTACTGTATGAGCTGTATTAAAGGATTCTGGGATGGAGAGGATCAGAGGAAGATCTACAGCTGCCCTCAGTGCAGAGAGGCCTTCACACCGAGGCCTGTCCTGAAGAAAAACACCATGCTAGCAGCTTTAGTGGAGCAGCTGAAGAAGACTGGACTCCAAGCTGCTCCTGCTGATCACTGCTATGCTGGACCTGAAGATGTGGCCTGTGATGTCTGCACTGGGAGGAAGCTGAAAGCCTTCAAGTCCTGTCTGGTGTGTCTGGCCTCTTACTGTGAGAATCACCTCCAATCTCATTATGATGTAACTCCATTAAAGAAACACAAGCTGGTGGAGCCCTCCAAGAAGCTCCAGGAGAACATCTGCTCTCGTCATGATGAGGTGATGAAGATATTCTGCTGTACAGATAAGAAGAGTATCTGTTATCTGTGCACTATGGAGGATCATAAAGGCCACGACACAGTCCCAGCTGCAGCAGAAAGGACTGAGAGGCAGAGAGAGCTCGAGGTGAGTCGACTAAACATCCAGCAGAGAATCCAGCAAAGAGAGAAAGATGTGAAGCTGCTTCAACAGGAGGTGGAGGCCGTCAGTCGCTCTGCTGATAAAGCAGTGGAGGACAGTGAGAAGATCTTCACTCAGCTGATCCGTCTCCTCCAGGAAAGAAGCTCTGATGTGAAGCAGCAGATCAGATCCCAGCAGGAAACTGAAGTGAGTGGAGTCAAAGAGCTTCAGGAGAAGCTGCAGCAGGAGATCACTGAGCTGAAGAGGAAAGACGCTGAACTGAAGCAGCTCTCACACACAGAGGATCACAACCAGTTTCTACACAACTACCCCTCAGTGTCACAACTCAGTGAACCTACAGACTCATCCAGCATCAATATCCGTCCTCTCAGATACTTTGAGGATGTGACAGCAGCTGTGTCAGAGCTCAGAGATAAACTACAGGACATCCTGAGGGACGAATGGACAAACATCTCACTGGCAGTGACTGAAGTGGACGTTTTACTGCCACAACCAGAACCAGAACCCAAGACCAGAGCTGAGTTCTTAAAATATTCACGTGAAATCACTCTGGATCCAAACACAGCAAACACAAAGCTGTTATTATCTGAGGGGAACAGAAAAGTAGATTATACGGAAGAAGAACAGTCTCATTCTAATCACACAGACAGATTCACTGATCATCTTCAGGTCCTGAGTAGAGAGAGTCTGACTGGACGTTGTTACTGGGAGGTGAAGAGGAGAGGAGGGTTAGGAAGAGTTGAGGTATCAGTCGCATACAAGAATATCAGCAGAGCAGGACGTGAATCTGTATTTGGATGTAATGACAAATCTTGGTCTTTATGGTGTGACACTGACAGTTATGTATTTTGGTTCAACAACATTCATACTCTCGTCTCAGGTCCTGTTTCCTCCAGAGTCGGAGTGTACCTGGATCACAGAGCAGGTATTCTGTCATTCTACAGCGTCTCTGAAACCATGACTCTCCTCCACCGAGTCCAGACCACATTCACTCAGCCTCTCTATGCTGGACTTTGGGTTTATTATGTTTATTCCACAGCTGAGTTGTGTAAAGTGAAATAGACAGAAGTCATTTCAGACTTCATGTGTCAGATGTTGTAATTCTTCATGTTTTTGTCTCCATGTTTCTGAGCTGCTCAGAGATCAGCTGACACGCTAATAGTGATATTCAACACTTTGTTTACTTTATGTATGTGTCGTTTATATGTTCAGTTTCTTTAAATGTGACTTTTTCCTGTGTGTTTTTATCCATGGAGGCTCTCACTGCTCATCACCATGTTTTTAACCTTCACTGACATTTCTTCAGATGAAAATGTGAACTTCTCTTTGTTCTAAATGTTAGTTTCATGTTTGTATTGATGTATTTGTGTCTGTTGTTTCTTAAACAGAGAAAACAGCAGAACTTCCTTCATCACAGATATTTTGTTCTCATCACTTTGTAAATTCATAAAGAAATGTTCAATCAAACTGTAATGATCATGATAATAATCATTAATGATGTTCTTGTACATAGCTGACATTCTGGGTTACACTAACTGACTGTGTGGATGAAGTCAATCTGAACATGAAATCATTGATCACACTTTACTGATTGGATGTGTCAACAATCTGAAGCTTCAATAATCAATAAACACCATTTTATCAACAGTGTTCAAAGTGTTTTCTTCTCATTCAAAGCTTGTGTACTTTTACTGTAATACTGCATACTACATCACTATAATACTGCAGTACTTTTACTGTAATACTGCATACTACATCACTCATAATACTGCAGTACTTTTACTGTAATACTGCATACTACATCACTATAATACTGCAGTACTTTTACTGTAATACTGTATACTACATCACTATAATACTGCAGTACTTTTACTGTAATACTGCATACTACATCACTATAATACTGCAGTACTTTTACTGTAATACTGCATACTACATCACTATAATACTGCAGTACTTTTACTGTAATACTGCATACTACATCACTATAATACTGCAGTACTTTTACTGTAATACTGCATACTACATCACTATAATACTGTAGTACTTTTACTGTAATACTGCATACTGCATACTAGACTGGTGCTACCTGCACCAGGTCATTCAGATTTAGTCTCTTAAAACAGACTAAACACTACAGCTCCCCCCAGAGGCTGTAAAGGACATCACACAATACAACACTGAACTACACTGAAGAGACACCTGGGCTGTTTTTATCTCTTCACCACTACTGGGAGAAAAACTGTTTATCCTGAAGGTGGCGCCAGAGGAAAGGTCATGTCAAATTTAACTTTAGAGAAACTCTGACTTGTAAATGTGTGTCTTTAACCAACAGTAAAACACCTGGATAGTGCTGACCTCATAAATGGAGGAAGCTATGTAAGATTATTACCTGTGTTGAACCATTTGAATGAATATTGCAGTGAATCAGAGACAAGTTTTCCTCTGTCTGTATTACACACACACACACACACACACACACTTTGTACACCGTCAAATAAATGTAGTGGAGTAGAAAGTAGCATCACATGGAAATACTACAGTAAAGTACAAGTACCTCAAACTGCACTACAGTAAAGTACAAGTACCTCAAACTGTATTACGGTAAAATACAAATACCTCAAACTATACTACAGTAAAGTACAAGTACCTCAAACTATACTACAATAAAGTACAAGTACTTCAAACTGCACTACGGTGAAGTACAAGTACTTCAAACTGCACTACAGTATAGTAGAAGTACCTCAAACTATATTACGGTAAAATACAAATACCTCAAACTGTACTACAGTAAAGTACAATTACTTCAAACTTTTTGAGTAAATGTACTTTACTTTTCAGTTTATTCTCTATATGTAATCAAACTTTGAATTTTTATTTTCTAAAACAATTCAGAGTTTTTTATATTAATTGTTTCTGACGTCTCTTAAATACAGGTCACATAATTGCCCAAACTTTGGGACTTTTGCCATCAACCATCATGGCAGTTTCAGTCGTAATCGAAGGTCAGACTCATTCTTACCTCTGATTGGCTAATACGCTCCAACACCCGCCTCCACCCCGCTCCACGTGGCCTCCCTCTTCTCCGATTGGTCGTCGCGGCTGCCACTCACACAAGCTCCAGCCAATCGCGCCCTTTTGTCCTTTCGCCCCGCGTCATACACGCTCGCCGGCAGCTAAAGCGCTCCTCTCTGTCCCAAGATGTCGGTGTTCCCCATGTGTGTGCGGGCCAGCCGGGGCCTCTGGAGGCTCCGCAGCGGGGCGGCCGCCTCCTCCTCCTCCCCGGCTAAAGTGGACATCTTTCGGACACTCTCCACAGAGAAGCCGGCAGTCGGACTAGCTCAGGCAATCCTCCAGGAGAAGCTCCAGCAACAGCAGCAGAGCCAGGTACGCTCGGTTTTGACACCTCACCGCGCCGGCGCTACTATAGAACGCTGCTAGTACATTACAAACCCCCGCTAACCCCGCCCACCGGAGCTACACCTGCTACTCAAAACAAACTCACCTATAACTGACATTTCCAACCGGTGTTAAAAACTAGCTTAACATCTTTTAACCTTTCACTGACACACATATACATTTAACGCCGTATTAACAGGTTATATTAGGTCAGCTTTCACGGTAACATGTCACGTTTAAATACCGTAAAAATAACCGTTAAACACGCCGCTGTCCGTTGAATGAATGAAGCTTAATGTGGCTAATGCTAGCTGGCTAATGTTAGCATGCTGTTATTAAAACCCATTACACCTGAAGCTAAAAACATCTATTAAAATGCTTTCTGACTGCTCTTATCTCTAAGTCTAGCTGGCTTCAGTGGTGTTTTATTAAAGCTGTGCTCCTCCTTCGTTTATTATACTAACTCCTCTCATATAATACTCTTTTTTTTACTAACTGAATAATGTGAATAATAAGATAAAAGTGTGTAAAGAGGTTAGT
This sequence comes from Scomber japonicus, assembly GCF_027409825.1. Taxonomy (NCBI): domain Eukaryota; kingdom Metazoa; phylum Chordata; class Actinopteri; order Scombriformes; family Scombridae; genus Scomber; species Scomber japonicus. Next base: position 36,932,966 of record NC_070583.1, on the reverse strand, counting down.
GAACGTTAGATAAACTGCAGCTGGGAGATAAAACATGTCAAGGTTTGTTTTTTGGTTTTTGGTTTGAAGGTCAGAGCAGCTCTCTTCATCCTTACCCTCCTTTAAAACCTAATATCTCCTCCTCTTCCTCCTCCCTCTGTATGAACACACACACACACACACACACACACACACACACACTCTCTGATGGAGTAATAATGTTAGTCTGATACAGTTAATCTCACTATAATAGGTGTAATTATGCAGGATTCCCACACATCCTGCAAAACCTGGAACATTATTGACCAATTTTCCAGTTATGGAAAAAATAAAATGTCCTTTTAAAACCTACTCTGCCTTTTTTAGAGGAAATGCAAACTGTTTATAATGTTTGCTTTATGTATTATCTGTTCTCATGCTGCCTTCAATGGGTTACATGAAGGCACAGCTCTTATCTGCTTCTGTATGTATGTATTTTTTGATATATAGATATTTATTTATTAAATGTAATTGCATATGAAACACCAAAGCACCAAAACAAAATCAGCATAAAAGGGGGAGGGGGTTATAAATAAAGGTTAAAGTAACACAATAATAAATAAATAATACAAATAAAAGTAATAAGGATAATACTAATAATGTTCAGGTGATTTGCTTTTGTCTAACTCTACTGTTAAGAACGGCATGATTCACAATTTGATTTAAATGCTTCGATATTGATTTAATAATTAGTAGAAATACACAAATAATTCATTAGAGTACCTGTTGATCATTTTCTAATACTGATAACAGAGTATGAAAGTAAGAAAAAAAATGACATGACTGAATTAACACTGAAGTAAAGTGCATGTAAACTTAAATGATATGTCTTTCCTCTTGGTAATTGTGATATAAGTTGTGATATAAAGTGGAGATGCTCCTCGCTGGGGGTTTGGGGGGTTTTGGGGGTTTTGGGGGTTTTAAGAGCAGCCTGTGAAGCCAAATTGAGTTTGTGGGCAAAGCATCCAAACATTGAATGACTCACTGAGACTGACAGCAAGTATCATGATGTTAGTGACACTTCCTGGTCCGTTCTCTGTTAATCACTGTTCACTTATTGCCTCGGTCAACAAGTCTGCTTCGGTTGCCATGGTGATGTTGATGTTGTAGTTGTTGTTGTTTGGTTGAGTGCAGCCACGAATCACACAAAGGTCCTCCACTGGCCCGGGGCTTGAATCCATTCAGAGGATTGAATGAATTGATATTGCAATGCATGGATGAATCGGTATTTTTTACCCCTAATGTATATGCATGCTCCTGCAACGTGGGCGGGGTCGTCATAGCAACGCTGCGTCAAACTGCCGTGATTTCGTTTTATACGCGACACAAACACATAAACAATGGAGGACATGGAGGTGATGGTGTACTTGCTGCTGTATGAGGCTTTCTGTTACACTTCCTTCCTTCCTTTCCTTCCTTTCCTTCCTTCCCTTCCTTCCTTCCTTCCTCCTTTCCTTCCTTCCTTCCTGCTGCTGTATGTGGCTTTCTGTCACACTTCCTTCCTTCCTTCCTTCCTTCCTTCCTTCCTTCCTTCCTTCCTTCCTTCCTTCCTGCTGCTGTACGTGTCTTTCTGTCTCACTTCCTTCCTTCCTTCCTTCTTTCCTTCCTTCCTTCCTTCTTTCCTTCCTTCCTTCCTGCTGCTGTATGTGGCTTTCTGTCACACTTCCTTCCTTCCTTCCTTCCTTCCTTCCTTCCTTCCTTTCCTTTCCTTCCTTCCTTCCTTCCTTCCTTCCTGCTGCTGTATGAGGCTTTCTGTCACACTTCCTTCCCTTCCTTCCTTCCTTCCTTCCCTTCCTTCCTTCCTTCCTTCCTTCCTTCCTTCCTTCCTTTCCTTTCCTTCCTTCCTTCCTTCCTTCCTTCCTGCTGCTGTATGAGGCTTTCTGTCACACTTCCTTCCCTTCCTTCCTTCCTTCCCTTCCTTCCTTCCTTCCTTCTTTCCTTCCTTCCTTCCCTCTGTCCTTCCTTCCTTCCTTCCTGCTGCTGTACGTGGCTTTCTGTCTCACACAAAGCAAGAGAAGAGAAACCAATCTCTGTAACGCTGTTGTTGGTATTTAAAAATGGCGGCTTTGATTCTTGTGTGGGACTCTGACCAATCAGTGGCCGGCAGTCTGATGACGTCACATTTAGTATGGGCTCGGCTCGCTCGGACCCTCAGCAGAGCAGGTACTAAAGAAGTACCAGGTACCAGGTACTATCCCTAGTGGAGACACAAAGAACCCGAGTGGAGCTGGAAGTGTGTAGTAGAAAAGCTCCCTTACTGTAGCAGCTGGAAATGATTTAAAGGAAAGAGTGGGAAGCCTGTATATTAATTATATAATATAATATTATATATTAATATTGTCAGTCTGATATAGTTTGATCACATCCTTTAAACATGTAAGAGAAGTATCCAGACATGTTTTAATATGTACTGTACTTATAACCCTTTATTAATATTGTCAGTCTGATATAGTTATTTAAGGGAGGCTCTGCTCTGACTCTGATCTGATACCAGGGGGGGGTGTCCAAAAAATCGATCCATCAATTAATATCGATTTTTCTATTTAAAAATTCGATATCGATTCAAAATTGTGTGAATGGATTTTTTCAGAGAGAATAGATGGAAGCATGAAATTTAAAATAATAATTATAATTTGAGAGTTTACAAACTTGGTCTTGTATTTGAACTGACATGCTTATCCATCATCTCTATGGTTACATGATGACATCATCACTATGGTTACATGATGACATCATAATTCAACATGACATGATTTAAAATGCCACTGGTCTTAAGGGTAATACACATAGGAAGGAAAGGAGGGAAGGAAAGAAGGGAGGAAAGGAAAGAAGGAAGGAAGGAAAGGAGGGAGGAAGGAAGGAAGGGAGGGAAGGAAACATAATTCAAAGTGACATGATTTAAAATGCCACTGGTCTTAAGGGTAATACACATAGGAAGGAAAGGAGGGAAGGAAAGGATGGAGGAAGGGAGGGAGGAAAGGAAAGAAGGAAGGAAGAAGGAAGGAAAGGAGGGAGGAAGGAAGGAAGGGAGGGAAGGAAACATAATTCAAAATGACATGATTTAAAATGCCACTGGTCTTAAGGGTAAATCCACATAGATGCTATCATGCTAGATCCCAGTGTTGGATCAGACTCATGATTTAACTTTACTCTTGAAGAATTTGGTGTCCACACATGATTGGTGTTAAAAATATTGTCTGACTTACAAAACAGAAACTCTGGGAACATGAAAGAGAATCAAATCGAATCGAGAATTGAATCGGATCGGGAAATCATTGACAATACCCAGCCCTATCTGATACCATTGTTGAATGACTAACCCTAACTACACATTTCACAAACTGCACCTTTTTTTCCAGTGTATATGACCCTGCATTATAAGTTCAGCAGTGAAGTATGTGTGTAATAATGTGTAATAATGTGTGTGTGTTTATTAGGGGTGTCACAATTCTCCAAATCCTCGATGTGATTTTAAGGTCATGATTCGTTTCAATCCTTTTTTGGGTCTTTTTAGCACCGATGCCATTTCTAGACTAATCATGATATGATATATGATATAACCTCCATCAGCTGTTTGCTATGTACCACACTAACTCCTCACTGTATACAATTAAATCATTTATTAGCAATATAATGTAACAACCTGTTTTTCAGCAGTCATTTGGAAACTTACTGTAAACTAAAGAATCATGTAGTGTACCTTTAGTAGCTGCAGTGTGAACTCTTCATAGTATCATAGTAGATGATATTTAAGTTCATAATAAAACAAAAACTAAATTTAAACATCTTAATGTCCATAAACATCCCTGAACAGTTAAATGTGTTAACGTGTCCTAACAGTAGCGTCTCTGCTGCTACTAATACTCCTACAGCTCTAGTTATTGCTTTACTGCAGACTTCCCAACTCTCCCACATATCGATAGCGGCTCCCTGACGCCCGCACATTATATGCAATCTCCCATGGTGATGGTTGCCACGGTGATGTGTGTCTTCTGTCAGCGGTTGCCATGGTGATGTGTGTCCTCTGTCAGCGGTTGCCATGGTGATGTGTGTCCTCTGTCAGCGGTTGCCATAGTGATGTGTGTCTTCTATCAGCGGTTGCCATGGTGATGTGTGTCCTCTATCAGCGGTTGCCATGGTGATGTGTGTCCTCTGTCAGCGGTTGCCATGGTGATGTGTGTCCTCTGTCAGCGGTTGCCATGGTGTTGTGTGTCTTCTGTCAGCGGTTGCCATGGTGATGTGTGTCCTCTGTCAGCGGTTGCCACGGTGATGTGTGTCTTCTGTCAGCGGTTGCCATGGTGATGTGTGTCTTCTGTCAGCGGTTGCCATGGTGATGTGTGTCCTCTATCAGCGGTTGCCATGGTGATGTGTGTCTTCTGTCAGCGGTTGCCACAGTGATGTGTGTCCTCTATCAGCGGTTGCCATAGTGATGTGTGTCCTCTGTCATCGCTCGCCATGGCGATGTGTGTCCTCTGTCAGCGGTTGCCATAGTGATGTGTGCCCTCTATCAGCGGTCGCCATGGTGATGTGTGTCATCTGTCAGCGGTTGCCATGGTGATGTGTGTCCTATCAGCGGTCGCCATGGTGATGTGTGTCTGTCAGCGGTTGCCATGGTGATGTGTGTCTATCAGCGGTTGCCATTGTGATGTGTGTCCTCTATCAGCGGTTGCCATGGTGATGTGTGTCCTCTGTCAGCAGTCGCCATGGTGATGTGTGTCTTCTATCAGCGGTTGCCATAGTGATGTGTGTCCTCTGTCAGCGGTCGCCATGGTGATGTGTGTCTTCTGTCAGCGGTTGCCATAGTGATGTGTGTCCTCTGTCAGCGGTTGCCATAGTGATGTGTGTCTTCTATCAGCGGTTGCCATAGTGATGTGTGCCCTCTATCAGCGGTTGCCATAGTGATGTGTGCCCTCTGTCAGCGGTTGCCATAGTGATGTGTGTCTTCTATCAGCGGTCGCCATGGTGATGTGGGTCCTCTGTCAGCGGTCGCCATGGTGATGTGTGTCTTCTGTCAGCGGTTGCCATGGTGATGTGTGTCCTCTGTCAGCGGTTGCCATAGTGATGTGTGTCTTCTGTCAGCGGTTGCCATAGTGATGTGTGTCCTCTGTCATCGCTCGCCATGGTGATGTGTGTCCTCTGTCAGCGGTTCACATGGCGATGTGTGTCCTATCAGCGGTCGCCATGGTGATGTGTGTCTGTCAGCGGTTGCCATGGTGATGTGTGTCTATCAGCGGTTGCCATTGTGATGTGTGTCCTCTATCAGCGGTTGCCATGGTGATGTGTGTCCTCTGTCAGCGGTTGCCACGGCGATGTGTGTCTTCTATCAGCGGTTGCCACGGCGATGTGTGTCTTCTATCAGCGGTTGCCATGGTGATGTGTGCCCTCTATCAGTGGTTGCCATGGTGATGTGTGTCCTCTATCAGCGGTTGCCATGGTGATGTGTGTCCTCTGTCAGCAGTCGCCATGGTGATGTGTGTCTTCTATCAGCGGTTGCCATGGTGATGTGTGTCCTCATATGTATATGTGTGTGTGTGTGTTTTTAGGGTCAGCCTCCTCCTGAGTCGGGGGAAGGAGAGAAGGATGGAGGGGAGCATTCGGGGGAGAACAGGAAGCAGAAGGAGAACACAGCGTACGCTAAGAAGATGGTGCTGCGGCTGGCGGGGCTGATGGGAGTCGGAGGGGCGGTCAGCCTCATCTACGTGTTCGGTGAGTGTGATGATGTCACTCTGAGGTTTACAGGAAGTCTGAGAGCCTGACAAAATAAAACTGTGTGGGGCTGAGAGAGTCGGAGGAAGACTTTAAGTTTCTCGAGGCCTTTTGGAGTAGAGCCGAGTGATAAATTAATATTATATCCATATTGTGATATTTTATAGATCTTAGAGTTTAAAGTGTCTTTTCCTGCTTTTAAAGGAACATTACACACTGCTTTTTATTAAACAAGTGGAAAAAACATGCCAATTAATTGTATTTAATGTATCATGAAGGAATATTATGAACCCCAAACAACTCAATGTGCTTTACATAAAATCAAATTATTAAACATTAAAAATTGGAAACATTAAAACTTACAATTAAAAAAAGAAGAATAAAATAAAATATAAGACAGAATAAGAGAAAGTTTATAAAAAATAGAGGACAAACTAGGTTAAAATAGAGTTAAAAATAGATAAAAAAAGATAAAAGAAAATCAATAAAATGATAAAATAACACAAAATAAAATAGAATAAAAATTTTAAACATCAAAACAAATAAAATAAAAATAAAATAAAAAATGTAAAACATCAAAAAAATAAAATAAGAATAAAATAAAAATAAAATAAAAAATGTAAAACATCAATAAAATAAAATAAGAATAAAATAAAAATAAAATAAAAAATGTAAAACATCAATAAAATAAAATAAGAATAAAATAAAAATAAAATAAAAAATGTAAAACATCAAAAAAATAAAATAAAAGAAAAAATTTAAAACATCAAAAAAATAAAATAAAAATAAAAGAAAAAATGTAAAACATCAATAAAATAAAATAAGAATAAAATAAAAATAAAATAAAAAATGTAAAACATCAATAAAATAAAATAAGAATAAAATAAAAATAAAATAAAAATGTAAAACATCAAAAAAATAAAATAAAAATAGAATAAAAATTTAAAACATCAGAAAAAATAAAATAAAAATTTAAAACATCAAAATAAATAAAATAAAAACAGAATTAAAAAGATTATAAATGAACAGTTTTAAAACAAGGCGGTGCTGCGCTGTTATTGGCTCATGGCCTCCAGGTGGGCGGAGCTAGCAGCTGTCAGTCAGTCAGAGGCCGGCTGAATGAAGGGCGATGAAGAGGAGCCGCCCCCTTCATCAGTTTGTGTCCCCATGTGTGATCAGTGGAGTTCAGAAAGCAGCAGGAGGCTCTTCTCTTTTTATTTAATTTAATTTAATTTAATTTAAAAGCAGCTTTACTCTCATCCTTCATTTCTCAGAGGACAGAACACGGATGTATATTTATTTTTACATTTTAATATTTTTACATCTTTATTTTTTCTTGCTGGAATAATTCTGCCGTACGTCTCTGGATTATTATATCGGGAATATTTTACTCTTCTTTTTGGATTTAATGTGAGCAGCAGTTTGGATTAATGCTGGAGGAGAGCTATTTCAGTCTTTCCATCTGCTTTCTTCTCTCAGCTGATTTCTCAGGTTTGTGATTTTAATATTTGGAGAAGATAACGCTGAATACTTTAGGCATGTTTATCTCTCTCTCTCTCTTTCACTGAATCATCACGCCTGCTTTTATTTTACGGTCTTAATCTTTTCTAATCATTGTGAAAGTGAAGTGATGTCATACTTTTTGTGTCTTTAAAATAGAAACTAAGCTTTGAATAGCTCAACATGACTCCAGTTATTAATGTTTTATTTTGGTCAAAACTTGAAGATTTTTCACTTTTTAATGATTTAAAACAACAAAATCCTCACAATAAAATACAAATATAGAATAAATAAGCAGAAAAAACCTTAGTTTAATAATAAATAATATGTAAAAGTGTTATAAAAATGTCAATCAAGAGCTTTGTCTTCATAATAATAATAATAAAATACTAATATTAGGAAGTGTTTTTTTAATTTAAAGACTTGAGAATAAATCAATAAGATTAAAAATGTGTATTTTATTAGTTTTATTTAACATTTCACGTCTCTGTAATAAAAAAAACAGTAAAAAAAAAAGATTAAATATTCCTTTATTAGTCCCAAAGCAGAGAAATGTACTTTATTACATTACATAATCATCTTTTTAAGGGTATAATATAAATAAATTATAGATTTAAGATATGTTAAAGTTTAAATTTGACTTGTGTTGAAAAAAGTAAAATAAAAACTGATTTTCTTTTTTTTTTTCTCTCTTTTTTTTTTTTTAGGCACTAACTCAGTAGACGAGCAAGGAAACCAGGTATGTGTCACACCTCTCTCCTCCTTCATGTCACCTGTCAGCGCTAATTTAAACACATTTACTCTCCATTCAGTCCTTTAATGTGGGACGTTCACGTGTGTCTCTGGCGTCCGGCGGCACACTTCATCACACCGTCGCCCCCCCCCCCCCCCCCCCCCCCCCCATTTTTTTGATGTGCGGTCGGCGTTTCTTCCCTCACCTCCCCGCCTCACAGACAGGAGGTCCTCTTCCTGTTGTAGAGGACGGAGGGCCGCTGTTAAACGGCACACTTCACAGCTCGTAGACGAAGCAGAGGCCAGCCGAGAGCAGAGGTGTGGCTGTGGGAAAGAGGAAGAGAAGGGGAAGAAAAGGGGGGGGGGGAGCACACTTATCTCACCTTTCGTCGTCAGGGTTTTAAATAAAACGAGCAGCGGCTGGACGGCACACTCGACAGGTAGCTGAGACATGAGGTTCGTCTCACAGCCACATCAAAGAGACCCAATTATCCCCCAAAATCACCCCCAAGCCTGTGGGAAAGGAGCAGGAGCATTTAAACTCAGACGTCATTACTTTTAGATGCGCCTTTATTCAAGATATTACGGTAATATGACGCATATATCCATAACAGGAAGAAACAGATTTTAAGGTTTGAAAGTTACTTTTTAGATGCACAATCACTTTTAGTATTAGACACCACAGCAGTAATCTGATTACTTTTAGATGCGCCTCTATTCAAGATATTACGGTAATATGATGCATATATCCATAACTGTGACTGCTTGCATTAAATGTAATATTAAAGTCTCGTCTTTTAGTAGTAATAATATAGTAGTTGTGGTATTAATTAGTCTATGTCTCTTATATCAAAAGATAATTAGTGTATTTAAATAGTCTGTGAGTTAAGAAAGACGATGTAAAAGTCACAATTTTAAAGGAGCAAGAAGTTTTATTTAAAAAAAAACACCACAGATTTTAAGGTTTGAAAGATTTTCTTCTGTTTAAAGTTGAGATTTTTATTATTAGACACCACAGCAGTAATCTGATTACTTTTAGATGCGCTTTTATTCAAGACATTACGGTAATATGACTTATATATCCATAACTGCGACTGCTTGCCTTCAATGTAATATTATAGTCTCGTCCTTTAGTAGTAATAATGTAGAAGTTGTGGTATTAATTAGTTTATGTCTCTTATATCAAAAGATAATTAGTGTATTTTAAATAGTCTGTGAGTTAAAAAGGAAAACGTAAAAAAAGGCACAATTTTAAAGGAGGACCATCAAAAGTTTTGAATAAAAAAACAGTTTGAAAGTTTGTTGTTCATTAATAAGACTTATTATAACTGTGACTGCTTACCTTTAAAGTAATATTATAGTCTTGTCCTTAAATAATAAAAATATATATTAAGTATTATAATAAGTGTATAAAATGTTTAAACCTCACCTGCTACTTAAAGGAGCAGTCTGTGAATAATCAAGCTGCTGTTTAAAAAAAGTTATATATTTTATACATGTGTGTCGATTCACTCAGCTCAGGAGGAAGAGACGAGATTTATTTACTATACTTTATATATTTACTATATTTTAGAAATATATGACGGGAAAAATAGTTTTTATTTAACTGAAAGTCACAAAATGTAAAACGATGCAGGTTCATTTTGAAATGTTTTAACTAATCGTCTTGTAATGAATCTCACTTCAGTTCTGAGTATTAATTATTATAATATGCAGCACTGTAAAAGCCCCCCCCCCCCCCCCCCCCTTATAGATGGACAGAAAGATAGAAATAATAACTATAAATACCAAAAATGAAGTTACTAAGAATAGAAACAATTCTAGTACAGATATATAAATGCAATATAGAATCACTAATTATAACATATTGCTAAATAAAAGTAAATAACACAAATACCCAACAGCCTTATATATTGTGGTTTATTTAATTTTTAGTGTGACTGGTTTTAACTTTTTGGCATCACTAGGCTTCCGTAGCGGCTCCTCCTCCCTCAGCCTGTCAGAGTACAGACCTGAGACCTTTACTTAAACCCTGATATTTGAATAACTGAACTCATCTAGAAGTGGTTCCCGTATGTAGAGGCCTTCTCCCAGCTCTCAGACAGGATGTGTGGGCGCAGGCGTCGCTGTGGGAAGACGAGGACACTTCAAAGGGCCGAAGGGGGCACACTTCTCTCACATTAGGATCCTTTTGTTAACGTCTCGGCACAGCTTCCTGCTAACTGGCCTTTGTCACGTGTCACTTTGAAGCTGTCGCTGTGGGAAAGAAGAAGAAGAAGAGTCAGGGGATTATATTTTACATTTCTTTACTTACTTCAGCTAAAAAACAGCAGAATGAGCCTTTAAACTGTGTCTCTCCTGGCAGAATGAACCAGAGCTCAGTATATGAACCAGAGCTCAGTATATGAACCAGTATAGGAACCAGAGCTCAGTATATGAACCAGAGCTCAGTACATGAACCAGAGCTCAGTACATGAACCAGAGCTCATGATATGAACCAGTATATGAACCAGAGCTCAGGATATGAACCAGAGCTCAGTATATGAACCAGAGCTCATAATATGAACCAGAGCTCATGATATGAACCAGAGCTCAGTACATGAACCAGTACATGAACCAGAGCTCAGGATATGAACCAGAGCTCTGTATATGAACCAGTATATGAACCAGAGCTCAGTATATGAACCAGAGCTCTGTATACGAACCAGAGCTCTGTATACGAACCAGAGCTCAGTACATGAACCAGAGCTCAGGATATGAACCAGTATATGAACCAGAGCTCAGGATATGAACCAGAGCTCTGTATACGAACCAGAGCTCAGTACATGAACCAGAGCTCAGGATATGAACCAGTATATGAACCAGAGCTCAGGATATGAACCAGAGCTCAGGATATGAACCAGAGCTCAGTATACGAACCAGAGCTCAGTACATGAACCAGAGCTCAGGATATGAACCAGAGCTCAGGATATGAACCAGAGCTCAGTATATGAACCAGAGCTCAGGATATGAACCAGAGCTCAGGATATGAACCAGTACATGAACCAGAGCTCAGGATATGAACCAGAGCTCAGTACATGAACCAGAGCTCAGGATATGAACCAGAGCTCAGTATATGAACCAGAGCTCAGGATATGAACCAGTACATGAACCAGAACTCAGGATATGAACCAGAGCTCTGTATATGAACCAGTATACGAACCAGAGCTCATGATATGAACCAGTATATGAACCAGAGCTCATGATATGAACCAGGACCGATGCTGATACTAGTAAAACATATATATATATATATATATATATATATATATATATATATATATATATATATATATATATATATATTTGTATTATCTGTCAGTTTAGATTATGTGAAGCACTTTATAACCTCAGTTTGTAAAGGTGATACCTAATTATATATACGTAAATACAGTTTATACGTAAATATAGTTTATACGTAAATATAGTTTATACGTAAATACAGTTTATACGTAAATACAGTTTATACGTAAACACAGCTTTTACGTAAATATAGTTTATACGGAAATATAGTTTATACGTAAATATAGCTTATACGTAAATATAGTTTATACGTAAATATAGCTTATACGTAAATATAGTTTATACGTAAATATAGCTTATACGGAAATATAGTTTATACGTAAATATAGCTTTTACGTAAATATAGTTTATACGGAAATATAGTTTATACGTAAATATAGCTTATACGTAAATATAGTTTATACGTAAATACAGTTTATACGGAAATACAGTTTATACGTAAACACAGCTTTTACGTAAATACAGTTTATACACAAATATAGTTTATACGTAAACACAGCTTTTACGTAAATACAGTTTATACGGAAATATAGTTTATACGGAAATATAGTTTATACGGAAATACAGTTTATACGAAAATACAGTTTATACGAAAATACAGTTTATACGGAAATACAATTTATACGGAAATACAGTTTATACGAAAATACAGTTTATACGAAAATACAGTTTATACGGAAATACAGTTTATACGGAAATACAGTTTATAAGTAAATACAGCTTATACGGAAATATAGTTTATACGGAAATACATTTTATACGGAAATATAGCTTATACGGAAATACAGTTTATAAGTAAATATAGTTAATACGGAAATATAGCTTATACGGAAATACAGTTTATACGTAAACACAGCTTTTACGTAAATACAGTTTATACGGAAATATAGTTTATACGTAAACACAGCTTTTACGTAAATACAGTTTATACGGAAATATAGTTTATACGGAAATATAGTTTATACGGAAATACAGTTTATACGAAAATACAGTTTATACGGAAATACAGTTTATAAGTAAATACAGCTTATACGGAAATACAGCTTATACGGAAATACAGTTTATACGGAAATACAGCTTATACGGAAATACAGCTTATACGAAAATATTAATACAGATATACAGTTTATAGGTAAATATAGTTTATACGGAAATATAGCTTATACGTAAATATTAATACGGATATACAGTTTATAGGTAAATATAGTTTATACGGAAATACAGCTTATACGTAAATATAGCTTATACGGAAATACAGCTTATACGGAAATACAGCTTATACGTAAATACAGCTTATACGAAAATATAGCTTATACGTAAATATTAATACAGATATACAGTTTATAGGTAAATATTTACATGGACCTGCAGCTGATATGTGTGTGATCAGGTGAAGCTGATATAATGAACTTCTCTGGTCTGTGATGAGGTGTTGATGTGGGAACCTCGGAGCATCTTTTGTCTCTGCTCTGTTCACTTCCTGACGGCTTCCTTTCAAAGGACACACTTATCTCACCTGGACTTCCTGTCGGCATCGTCCAGCTCCCATCAGACGACACACTTCACATGTCAGCGTCACTCCGTCTTGTGCCGATCGTTAAATACCTTCAAATAAAAAGCAACGCACACTTATCTCACCTGCTCGAAGTCTAACAGAACATTTGCTTAAACAGGACAGCAGCGTCTGTACCTTACTTCAAAGAAACACACTTAGTGTCAGTGTGTGTGTGGTCCCTGGCTTGTTATAGTTAAAGTATTACAGTAAAAGTACTGCAGTATTCTAGTGATGTAGTATGCAGTATTACAGTAAAAGTACTGCAGTATTATAGTGATGTAGTATGCAGTATTACAGTAAAAATACTGCAGTATTATGAGTGATGTAGTATGCAGTATTACAGTAAAAGTACTGCAGTATTATAGTGATGTAGTATGCAGTATTACAGTAAAAGTACTGCAGTATTATGAGTGATGTAGTATGCAGTATTACAGTAAAAGTACTGCAGTATTATAGTGATGTAGTATGCAGTATTACAGTAAAAGTACTGCAGTATTATAGTGATGTAGTATGCAGTATTACAGTAAAAGTACTGCAGTATTATAGTGATGTAGTACGCAGTATTACAGTAAAAGTACACAAGCTTTGAATGAGAAGAAAACACTTTGATCACTGTTGATAAAATGGTGTTTATTGATTATTGAAGCTTCAGATTGTTGACACATCCAATCAGTAAAGTGTGATCAATGATTTCATGTTCAGATTGACTTCATCCACACAGTCAGTTAGTGTAACCCAGAATGTCAGCTATGTACAAGAACATCATTAATGATTATTATCATGATCATTACAGTTTGATTGAACATTTCTTTATGAATTTACAAAGTGATGAGAACAAAATATGTGTGATGAAGGAAGTTCTGCTGTTTTCTCTGTTTAAGAAACAACAGACACAAATACATCAATACAAACATGAAACTAACATTTAGAACAAAGAGAAGTTCATATTTTCATCTGAAGAAATGTCAGTGAAGGTTAAAAACATGGTGATGAGCAGTGAGAGCCTCCATGGATAAAAACACACAGGAAAAAGTCACATTTAAAGAAACTGAACATATAAACGACACATACATAAAGTAAACAAAGTGTTGAATATCACTATTAGCATGTCAGCTGATCTCTGAGCAGCTCAGAAACATGGAGACAAAAACATGAAGAATTACAACATCTGACACATGAAGTCTGAAATGACTTCTGTCTATTTCACTTTACACAACTCAACTGTGGATCCAAGATCACCAACCCAAAGTCCAGCATAGAGAGGCTGAGTGAATGTGGTCTGGACTCTGTGGAGGAGAGTCATGGTTTCAGAGACGCTGTAGAAGGACAGAATACCTGCTCTGTGATCCAGGTACACTCCGACTCTGGAGGAACCAGGACCTGAGACGAGAGTTTCAATGTTGTTGAACCAAAATTCATACCTGTTAGTACCACACCGTAAAGCCCAAGATTTGTCATTACGTCCAAATGAACATTCACTTCCTGCTCTGCTGATATTCTTGTATGCGACTGCTACACAAACTCTTCCCCACATCCACCCTCTCCTCTCCACCTCCCAGTAACAACGTCCAGTCAGACTCTCTCTACTCAGGACCTGCCACTCATCAGTGAATCTGTCTGTGTGACGAGAATAAGACTGATATTGACTCAACCATTCTACTTTTCTGTTCTCATCAGATAATAACAACCGTTTGTTTACTGTGTTTGGATCCAGAGTGATTTCACGTGAATAATTTAAGAACTCAGCTCTGGTCTTGGGTTCTGGTTCTGGCAGTATAACCACTTCAGTCACTGCCAGTGAGATGTTTGTCCATTTGTCCCTCAGGATGTCCTGTAGTTTATCTCTGAGCTTCGACACAGCTGCTGTCACATCCTCAAAGTATCTCAGAGGACGGATATTGATGCTGGATGAGTCTGTAGGTTCACTGAGTTGTGACACTGAGGGGTAGTTGTGTAGAAACTGGTTGTGATCCTCTGTGTGTGAGAGCTGCTTCAGTTCAGCGTCTTTCCTCTTCAGCTCAGTGATCTCCTGCTGCAGCTTCTCCTGAAGCTCTTTGACTCCACTCACTTCAGTTTCCTGCTGGGATCTGATCTGCTGCTTCACATCAGAGCTTCTTTTCTGGAGGAGACGGATCAGCTGAATGAAGATCTTCTCACTGTCCTCCAGTGCTTTATCAGCAGAGCGACTGACGGCCTCCACCTCCTGTTGAAGCAGCTTCACATCTTTCTCTCTGTCCTGGATTCTCTGCTGGATGTTTAGTCGACTCACCTCGAGCTCTCTCTGCCTCTCAGTCCTTTCTGCTGCAGCTGGGACTGTGTCGTGGCCTTTATGATCATCCATAGTGCACAGATAACAGATACACTTCTTATCTGTACGGCAGAATATCTTCATCACCTCATCATGACGAGAGCAGATGTTCTCCTGGAGCTTCTTGGAGGGCTCCACCAGCTTGTGTTTCTTTAATGGAGTTACATCATAATGAGGTTGGAGGTGATTCTCACAGTAAGAGGCCAGACACATCAGACAGGACTTGAAGGATTTCCTCTTCCTCCCAGTGCAGACATCACAGGCCACATCTTCAGGTCCAGCATAGCAGTGATCAGCAGGAGCAGCTTGGAGTCCAGTCTTCTTCAGCTGCTCCACTAAAGCTGCTAACATGGTGTTTTTCTTCAGGACAGGCCTCGGTGTGAAGGCCTCTCTGCACTGAGGGCAGCTGTAGATCTTCATCTGATCCTCTGCATCCCAGAATCCTTTAATACAGCTCATACAGTAGCTGTGTCCACAGGAAGTAGTCACTGGATCCTTCAGTAGATCCAGACAGATCGAACAGGAGAAGGATTCTCGGTCCAGCTGATCTCTCTGTGCCATTTCAGCTCTCAGAGGCAACGACTGACTGAGTTTCACTTTCTGTTTGATCATGTGATCTTGCAGTGAAAGCAGCCTGACAGCTCTGTGCTGCGTCACATGTTGGTTACACCCATCTACAAACTGTAGCTCTGAAGGGAGAGAACAAGGAACTCTGATCCCAGAGTGGAGCTTGTTGTGTTTAAAGAACAGGGACGGTTATCAGGACGAGGAGCCGCACTGTGGATTCAAACTGTGTTTCCTCATTTACAGTAAAGTCTCAGTTAAAAGCTGCTCAACATTTAACTTTACTGCTATGTACAAATACTCCATTACAAGTAAAAGTACTGCAGTATTATAGTGATGTAGTATGCAGTATTATAGTAAAAGTACTGATATATTATTATATGACATCATTAGATTATTAATAGTGAAGCATCAGTGTTAGAGCAGCATGTTACTGTTGTAGCTGCTGGAGGTGGAGCTAGTTTATACTACTTTATATACAGTTAGCTAGTTTATACTACTTTATATACAGTTAGCTAGTTTATACTACTTTATATACAGTTATACTCTAATTGTACTACAGTAAAGTACAAGTACCTCGAACTGTACTGAAGTAAAGTACAAGTACCTCAAACTGTACTACAGTAAAGTACAAGTACCTCAAACTGTACTATAGTAAAGTACAAGTACCTCAAACTGTACTACAGTAAATGTACTTAGTTACTTTCTGCTGCTGGTAAAATTAAAGTGTTTTTTAGTGTTTTCCTCTGAGGTTATTTGAGTTTGTGGGAACCAGGTCTCGTCCTCTCCTCCGTCTCTTCTCGTCCTCACACATTATAAACCTCTCTGGTTGTTTCCTGTCTGGCCAACAGGCCGACTGAGCCCAATCACTTCAAAGGGGAGGCACACTTCTTCCACACCTCCCTCCTCCTGCCCCCCCATCGGACGGCACATGTCCCATCTGTCAGAGGTGAAACTCTTCAAAGGGACACACTTCTCATTGACTTCACGTCTTAGAGGAGGCTGTGAGGTCAAAGTTTGGGAAGTTAAGACACACTTCTCATTGACTTCACGTCTTAGAGGAGGCTGTGAGGTCAAAGTTTGGGAAGTTAAGACACACTTCTCATTGACTTCACGTCTTAGAGGAGGCTGTGAGGTCAAAGTTTGGGAAGTTAAGACACACTTCTCTCACCTTTTTATTCCAATCAGGCAACATCCCATCCCCTAAAACTCACAACCACACAGTAACTTCAAGGAGACATCTACAAATGTCTCATTCTAAAACTTAAAAAGCATAAACATACACAGATAAATGTGTTTTTATTTTTATTTAATTACTTTTACTGAAGGATACAGTACTATACATGCCTACTTAGGGGTATCACATTTAGCCAAAACTGTACAATGTCAGGACAAAATACACAGGAATGATCTACTTCTATTCATCGTCTCCAGCCTGGTGGTTCTATAGAAAAGTGTTTGTTCTTTAAAGGTTTAATCAATTATCTCAAATACATCCTCAATATTCACACACCTTGTTCCTTTTCCCATTTCAGCTTCTTACGTATAATCTTGTATTTCCTCTTCTGTCCATTATGTTAGTATTATAGTTTATTTAATAGGGTCAGATATATACACTTATCAACAGCTGTTCCTAGAAAGGCTTTTGTGGAAGAGATTAAAATATAAGGGTCAGTTGATAAATAAGGGTTGGCAAGATGAGCAATTTTAAAAAAACTAGTTGATATGATGTTTTATTGAGAATTTAGTGTTTTTATGGTTACACCGCTTAGACATTTTTACCATAATCTTCTAATATATTCTCTCAAAATGGATTAAAAGCGGAAATTTGATGCTGAGTCCACTAAAAAAGAATGTGTACAAGATATTCATATGTTTATTTTCACTTTTTAACTCTTTAAATTTAAACTAAACCACATGGAGACAGTATTATTGATGTTTTATAATGAAGTCAGTGAGATTAAACACAGTTGCAGTTTTCTCTTTGGCCACCAGGTGGAGTCCTTCACCACAGAGTCACTGTAACCTTCCTCTTTCTCCTCTTTCTGTCTGTTTTTCTCCATTCCTCCTCTATTTTTTCAGTCTTTTCATCCCTCTTCTTTCCTTCCTTCTTCCTCAGCCTTTCCTGTGTCTCTTCCTCTTGCTTTCTCTTCTCTTTCTGACTCTTTTTCTTCCTCTCATCTCTTTTTTTTCCATGTGTAGTTTTTTCTCCTTCCTCGTATCATATTTTCTCTCCTTCTCCTCCTTCGAGTCCTCTTTCTCTGCTGTTTCATTTTATTCTCATTCTCAGTTTTCCTTTTTCACTTTCTTTCTTTTCTCCTCCTCTTTCTCTTCCTCTCACTCCTCTCTTCTTCCCTCTTTTTTTATTTCTTCCATTAGTTTGGTTTATAAAATGTCAGAAAATGTCCAACATAACGTCCAAAAAAAATAAACAATTAGCACTTTTTTCTTTTTAAAGGCTGACAAATGATTAATTAGTTATTGATTAATTTAATAATTGATCTTACTTTTCTTTTAATTTGTATTTTCAGCATTTTTTCCTCCTCCGTCCTCCTGTTTTCAGGCTGATTAAAGCATAATTCGGCAGATTTACGACGTTAGATGCAGCTTCGCCTTCGGTGTCGACCTCTCACACTCACTCATGCGACCTCGTGTCGGGCCTCCAGCCACTGATTGATCCTCCACACGCGTCTGTTTAACCAATAGCAGTAAAAGTATTGATCGTCAATAGAAACATGAACTCTGAGGCGTTGATCGGTCCTGATGAAGGCGACACGTTAACTGTCAACACCATGCATTGATTGACTGATTGACTGACTGACTGATTGATTGATTGATTATCAGCTGTTTATAAAGTTTCTCTTGTTTCTGTCTCACAGATTGCAGATGAGTTCGACAGAGGTGAGTGTTGTGAATTTATTTTATCTTATTTGATTTATAAAAACTGATAAAAGACGACAAACAATACAATAATAACTGTTGTAATAGGAGCAGGAAGAACTAGAAAATTCCAGGGAAATTTTTGTTCAAAAGTCACCCTGATCATATTCTGGGTTTCCAGTATTAAGTACATAGTCAGTATCAAGTGTAATGTACTTTATTCTCAACTTAACATCCCTGAAAATATTAAGTAACTGTTCACTGAAATTATTAAGAGAGTAGACTTTATTATACTTTTTTATTTTAAATTACTTAGTTGTATGAAATTATATTACTCATTATAATTATGTACATATGTAAAATACAAAACACTCGCTCCATTCAAATGAATTAGCTCAGTTAACTGGCAAAACAGAATTAGCCAATCACAAAAAAGTAGCTCAGTTTCTGCCCAGCGACAGGTTGCTAAGGGCATACGGTTGCTAAGGGCAGTTAAGGCCCTACGGTTGCTACGGCGATGTGAGAATCTGCTTGGAAAAAATTCTCAAAATGCCCCAGAATTTGGCTTCTGACAAGGTCCCGAACAATTACAAACTGTGAGAAAACCGTAACTCCTGTCCAAAAACCGAAAACACCGTGAGAGACACAGAAGCCGGCAGATTCTGACAGTGTTTATTTTATTCATATATTCCTTCAAATGAGCGAGTAAGCTCAGTGTGAACACAGAGTGAGATTCTTTTTTTTTTAAAAAGACGATTACATTAGGTTTAATGGGCAGCGAGACAGGTATTGCCGCCGGTCTCGGCCCCCCCCGTTTAAATTTTGTGCAGACCCCGCCTGTCAACTTCACATTTTATGAATCCCAACACCTATGTCTATATTTTGACCAAAAATGATTTGTCTGCTTTTTACGGTTTGGCCGTGAGCTCGAGTTAAAAATAAAAATGAAGGTTATTTTTTACTGCTTCTCACACTCTAGCTAACTGCCGCTTCCACTCTAACTTTGAAGAAAAAGTGATTTCCACTCCTCGTTTGACTGCTCATAGTTTGAAAAGTTTACATGTTATCTAAAAACAGTTTGGTATTTTTCCAGAGAGGACAAGTTTTCCTCCGTTTTAAAGTTTGAATCACGTTTCTACGTGCACGTATGAGAGAGCTAGGTGACACAGAAAAAGTAGAAATTTTGTGTTTAAAAAGAAATTCCATTCATTTCCAATGGAGAAGTATTCTTGTTTTGTGAATAACTTTGGGATCGATAGAGCCGCACGTTGTGATGGATATATTTTGGGTTTTCTCAAAGCTGCGGGACGAGTTACGAACCGAAATTTGGCGGAAGAATAATATACACTTAAAATCAGCATTTGTCTTTCTGTCAGTCTCACCTGTCTGACATTTGAACAAAGACCTGTGTGTTAGATATATGTATATATTACTGTTAACAGCAGAGATAGCTCCGTCTATGCTGAGCTCATTTACCTCTTGCTTCGGTCGCTATTACGCACGTTTAATTATCAGCAGAGATCTGAACGCAGCGAGATGTCTCACTCCTCAGAAACACACACATGATGACATGACCAACTTATCATCGACTATTAAATTCATCATCGATTCATAATTCATAACTTCACAGGCTGAAAGATGCTTTAATTTCAGTGCAAATGTGTTCTTATTGAAGGTGTGTGTGTGTGTGTGTGTGTTAGTTAGTTAGTGTGTGTGTGTGTGTGTGTGTGTGTGTGTGTGTGTGTGTGTGTGTGTGTGTGTGTGTGTGTGTGTGTGTGTGTGTGTGTGTGGTCCAGCTGAGCCCTCCTCTCCTCCTCCTACTGAACATGTGTGTTTTTATTGACACCCTGGCAGCGATGTGAGCGTGTCGGTCAGGGTTTGTTTGAATGATGGATCACTCCACAGAGCCTCAGTGGCACTGCCAACTGCTGTCACTGTGTGTGTGTGTGTGTGTGTGTGTGTGTGTGTGTGTGTGTGTGTGTGTGTACCAACCACCCATATGCCCCTGTCCCATCATTCATCCCCCAAACTGCCGCCCAAAAAACACAAAACACCACACGCACATTTACATTTTGCTCAGAGAGATTTAGACTGAGCTTTAACTCACACACAGGTCAGTAACAATAAGGGTGGGCACAATAAATATGTTAAACTAGTTTATAAAGCAGCATCAGGTTTGTTAAAATGTACATTTAGTATTTTTGTTGGTTTTATATCATTTGAATGACATTTACACCATTTTTTACCAAAAGTCAGACTGAATGCTCCTGAAAATGTCAAATGGTGTAACCACAAAAGAATGATAGATATTAAATATAAAGTTATAATGTAAGATCATGCCAAACTAGTTGATATGGTGTTAGGAAGAAAGGAAGGAAGGAAGGAAGGAAGGAAGGATGTAAGATCATGCCAAACTAGTTGATATGGTGTTAGGTAGGTAGGAAGGAAGGAAGGAAGGAAGGAAGGAGTTTTATTGACTATTTACTGTTTTTAAGCAACGTTGAATTATTTGGTACAAAGTTTTTATGGTTACACCACTTAGACATTTTTACCATAATCCTCTAATATATTCTCTCTAAATGGATTAAAAGCAGAAATTTGATGCTGGGTCCACAAAAAAAGAATGTGTGAAGTTATTCATACGTTTATTTTCATATTTTAACCCTTTAAATTTAAACTGAACCACAAACTACTGCAAACATATCTCCAAAAAGCAGAAATGACATGATGGAAAGTTTTCCCTGATTAAGTTGCTATAGATACATCAGATTCATCAGCAGCTTTTTTTCCCCTCCATGTCAAAGGAAATGACAAAAAGAGAAGTCATGTGGTGTTACCAACTAAACCTGCGTTAAATAAGACTTTTTAGTTACTGAGGAAATAACCACAAAATCACAGGACGTGTTAAATAAAGATTGACTCATTTCTGCCTCTACTGTAACTTCCTGTCGCTGTGATTTTCAAGTTAAAGTTATATGATGAATAATGATAATGATGATGAGACCGTAATGATGGTGGGGGGGTGGGGGGGGTTTCAGACTTCCTCTCTAAACCTGCTGATACCAATAATCACTTCATCAATAACTCCAACTCCCTGAAGTCTGTCGCGACAGATCGAGCAGATTGGAGACATCATAGCTGTCCAACACACACACACACACACACACACACACACACACACACACACACACACACACACACACAAACACACAGTGATGAAAAAATATTAAGATTAAATAAAATAAAAGGTAGTAACAATAAACAAAGCAAGACACACACACACACATATATAGTAATACACACACACACAATAACCCACCCACACACACACACATACCTAACCCATATACATAGAGTAACACACATACAGTATGACACACAGAAAGTAACACACAATCACACACACACACAGTATGACAGACACACACAATAATACAAACACACACACACACACACACAGTGACACACACACAATCACAATCACACACACAGTATGACCCACACACTCTCTCGCACACACTCTCTCACACACACAACCACACTCTCTTACACACACACACACACACAGTATAACCCACACACTCTCTCGCACACACTCTCTCACACACACAACCACACTCTCTTACACACACACACACACACACACACACACACACACACACACACAGTATAACCCACACACTCTCTCGCACACACTCTCTCACACACACAACCACACACTCTCACACACACACAGTATAACCCACACACTCTCACACACACTCTCTCACACACACAACCAAACACTCTCACACACACACAGTATAACCCACACACTCTCACACACACTCTCTCACACACACAACCTCACATTCACACACACACACAGTATAACCCACACACACACACACACACACACACACACACACACACACACAGACAGTCGTCAATAACTAAGTGTGATTTTTAGACTTCCTCTAAACGAGTTCTGATCGCCTGCTGATCAATAATCACTTCATCAATAACCCTGACTCCCTGAGGAGCAATCAGTGTCTCCTCTCCTCCTCCTCCTCCTCTTCCTCATCATCCCTCCTCCTCCTCCTCTTCCTCCGTCCATCCCTCCTCTTCTTCTTCTTCCTCCTCCTCCTCCTCATCTATCCTCCTCCTCCTCCTCATCTATCCTCCTCCTCCTCATCTAACCTCCTCCTCCTCCTCTTCCTCATCCTCCTCCTCATCATCTATCCTCTTCCTCATCCATCCCTCCTCTTCTTCCTCCGTCCATCCCTCCTCTTCTTCCTCATCCCATCCCTCCTCCTCTTCCTCCGTCCATCCCTCCTCCTCTTCCTCCGTCCATCCCTCCTCTTCTTCCTCAGCCCATCCCTCCTCTTCTTCCTCAGCCCATCCCTCCTCTTCTTCCTCAGCCCATCCCTCCTCCTCTTCCTCATCCATCCCTCCTCCTCTTCCATCCCTCCTCCTTTCCCTCCACCCATCCCTCTTCCTCTTCCTCATCCATCCCTCCTCCTCTTCCTCATCCATCCCTCCTCCTCTTCCATCCCTCCTCCTTTCCCTCCACCCATCCCTCTTCCTCTTCCTCATCCATCCCTCCTCCTCTTCCTCATCCATCCCTCCTCCTCTTCCTCAGCCCATCCCTCCATCGTTCATAAAACACTCCCTGAGGTCTACTTTGTCCTCATCTGATTACAGACCTCTGTCTCCTCATCCCTCCCTCTGTTACCATCCCTCTCTCCTCCTCTCTCTCTTTATGTCTTTTCATCCTCCGCTCCATCTCTATCCATCCCTCCCTCTGTTACCATCCCTCTCTCCTCCTCTCTCCTCCTCTCTCCTCCTCTCTCCATCCTCCGCTCCGTCTCTATCCATCCCTCCCTCTGTTACCATCCCTCTCTCCTCCTCTCTCCTTCTCTCTCCTCCTCTCTCTTTATGTCTTTTCATCCTCCGCTCCGTCTCTATCCATCCCTCCATCTGTTACCGTCCCTCTCTCCTCCTCTCTCTTTATGTCTTTTCATCCTCCGCTCCGTCTCTATCCATCCCTCCCTCTGTTACCATCCCTCTCTCCTCCTCTCTCCTCCTCCCTCCTCCTCTCTCCTCCTCTCTCCTCCTCTCTCTCTTTATGTCTTTTCATCCTCCGCTCCGTCTCTATCCATCCCTCCCTCTGTTACCATCCCTCTCTCCTCCTCTCTCCTCTTCTCTCTCTTTATGTCTTTTCATCCTCCGCTCCATCTCTATCCATCCCTCTCTGTTACCATCCCTCTCTCCTCCTCTCTCCTCCTCTCTCCTCTTCTCTCTCTTTATGTCTTTTCATCCTCCGCTCCGTCTCTATCCATCCCTCCATCTGTCTCCATCTTCCTCCTGGTGTCTGGCTCCCTGAGGGCTGCAGCTCCTACAGAGTCTCTGATGAGACACATTAAAACTCAAATTAGATAAAAGTGAAGGAAGGATGGATGGATACACACATTGTGACACTCAGTAACACACACGCATACATGCACATACACACACACACACAGTGACACATACATACACATATACATGGTGTTTTGTCTGGATGGACAGAGACAGATAGAAGGAGGGATGGATGGATAGAAGGAGGGATGAATGGATGGATGGATGGATGGATGGACAGACAGAAGGAGGGTTGGATGGACAGACAGATAGAAGGAGGGATGGATGGATAGAAGGAGGGATGGATGGATAGAAGGAGGGATGAATGGATGGACAGACAGAAGGAGGGATGAATGGATGGATGGATGGATGGACAGATAGAAGGAGGGATGGATGGATGGACAGATAGAAGGAGGGATGGATGGATGGACAGACAGGAGGAGGGATGGATGGATGGACAGACAGGAGGAGGGATGGATGGATGGACAGACAGGAGGAGGGATGGATGGATGGACAGATAGGAGGAGGGATGGATGGATGGACAGATAGGAGGATGGATGGATGGATGGACAGATAGGAGGATGAATGGACAGACAGAAGGATGGATGGATAGAAGGAGGGAGGGATGGATGGACGGACAGAAGGAGGGATGGATGGACAGACAGAAGGAGGGATGGATGGACAGACAGATAGAAGGAGGGATGGATGGATAGAAGGAGGGATGGATGGATAGAAGGAGGGATGAATGGATGGACAGACAGAAGGAGGGATGAATGGATGGATGGATGGATGGACAGATAGAAGGAGGGATGGATGGATGGACAGATAGAAGGAGGGATGGATGGATGGACAGACAGGAGGAGGGATGGATGGATGGACAGACAGGAGGAGGGATGGATGGATGGACAGACAGGAGGAGGGATGGATGGATGGACAGATAGGAGGAGGGATGGATGGATGGACAGATAGGAGGATGGATGGATGGATGGACAGATAGGAGGATGAATGGACAGACAGAAGGATGGATGGATAGAAGGAGGGAGGGATGGATGGACGGACAGAAGGAGGGATGGATGGACAGACAGAAGGAGGGATGGATGGACAGACAGAAGGAGGGATGGATGGACAGACAGGAGGAGGGATGGATGGACAGAAGGAGGGATGGATGGATAGAAGGAGGGATGGATGGACAGACAGAAGGAGGGATGGATGGACAGAAGGAGGGATGGATGGACAGAAGGAGGGATGGATGGACAGAAGGAGGGATGGATGGACAGACAGAAGGAGGGATGGATGGACAGACAGGAGGAGGATGGATGGATGGACAGACAGGAGGAGGGATGGAGGGATGGACAGACAGACAGAAGGAGGGATGGATGGACAGACAGGAGGAGGATGGATAGAAGGAGGGAGGGATGGATGGACGGACAGAAGGAGGGATGGATGGACAGACAGAAGGAGGGATGGATGGACAGACAGGAGGAGGGATGGATGGACAGAAGGAGGGATGGATGGATAGAAGGAGGGATGGATGGACAGAAGGAGGGATGGATGGACAGAAGGAGGGATGGATGGACAGACAGAAGGATGGATGGACAGACAGAAGGAGGGATGGATGGACAGACAGACAGAAGGATGGATGGAGGGATGGACAGACAGAAGGAGGGATGGATGGACAGACAGACAGAAGGAGGGATGGAGGGATGGACAGACAGAAGGAGGGATGGAGGGATGGACAGACAGAAGGAGGGATGGATGGACAGATAGAAGGAGGGATGGATGGATGGACAGACAGAAGGAGGGATGGATGGACAGACAGAAGGATGGATGGACAGACAGAAGGAGGGATGGATGGACAGACAGACAGAAGGATGGATGGAGGGATGGACAGACAGAAGGAGGGATGGATGGATGGACAGACAGAAGGATGGAGGGATGGACAGACAGAAGGAGGGATGAAGGGATGGACAGATTGAAGGAGGGATGTGGGTGGAGGCAGGATGAGGCCTCAGGGACTCAGAGGTATTGATGAGCAGATTATTGGATTGATATCAGCAGTCGATCAGTCAGATAGAAACACACACACACACACACACACACACACACACACAGCTGTCCATCTCACACACACACAGACAGACACACACACACACACAGAGCTTTCCATCACACACACACACACACACACACCGCTGTCCATCACACACACAGACAGACAGACACACACACACACACACACAGTTGTCCATCTCACACACACACACACACACACACACACACACACACACACACACAGTTGTCCATCTCACACACACAGACAGACAGACAGACACACACACACACACACACCGCTGTTCATCACACACACACACACAGACACACACACACGCATAGCTTTCCATCACACACACACACACACACACACACCGCTGTCCATCACACACACAGACAGACAGACACACACACACACACACACAGTTGTCCATCTCTCACACACACACACAGTTGTCCATCTCACACACACACACACACACACACACACACACACACACACACACACACACACAGTTGTCCATCTCACACACACAGACAGACACACACACATAGCTGTCCATCACACACACACACACACACACACACACACACACACACACACACACACACACACACAGACACATAGCTGTCCATCTCTCACACACAGACACACACACACACACACAGCTTTCCATCACATACACACACACACACATAGCTGTCCATCACACACACACACACACAGCTGTCCATCACACACACACACACACACACACACACACAGACAGACACATAGCTGTCCATCACACACACACATGTTGATATACTGAGCTTTAAAATGTTCACATCCTGTAAAATAAGACTGAAAGAACATTAATAGGATTGTTTTATATATTAGGTTTAAACTTCCTGTTTGAAGCAGCGACAGGTGGATAAAGACCTCACATCATCCTCATCATCATCTTCCTCATCATCATCTTCCTCATCCTCATACTATTATTACATCCTCACTTATTGATTTTAACTGAGAGGTGATAAATAAATGTTATCAGATCTAAACCAGCCCCTCTTCACAGTAATGAGGGTCAATGATGAGCTCAGGGGTCTTTAGGGGTCTTTAGGGACCAGGGCCAAATCATCCCTGATGAGTTTAGGGACCAGGGTTAAAGGTCAGGATGGATAATCTGTGCTATCTGCTCTGGTATCTCCTCCTCCTCCCCCTGCCCCCCTCCTCCTCCTCCTCCTCCTCCTCCCCCTGCCCCCCCTCCTCCTCCTCCTCCTCCTCCTCCTCCTCCTCCTCCTCCTCCAATCGTTTGTTTTCTCTCCGGGTGACAAACAGCAGCGTGGCCTCTAATGTTAGGACCTGAGTGTGTGTTACTGTGTGTGTGTGTGTGTTACTGTGTGTGTGTGTGTTACTGTGTGTGTGTGTGTTACTGTGTGTGTAGGTGTTACTGTGTGTGTGTGTGTTACTGTGTGTGTAGGTGTTACTGTGTGTGTAGGTGTGTGTTACTGTGTGTGTGGTACTGTGTTACTGTGTGTGTGTGTGTGTAAGTGTGTGTAGCTGTGTGTGCGTATGTTACTGTGTAGGGGTGTGTGTATGTAGGTGTGTGCTACTGTGTGTCCTCCTCCTCCTCTTCCTCTTCCTCTTCCTCTTCCTCCTCGTCCTCCTCCTCTTCCTCTTCTTCCTCCTGTGGTAGCAGCAGAAGGTGAGGGGATGGAGGAGGAGGAGGGATGGATGGAGGAGGAGGATGAATGGATGGAGGGATGGATGATGGAGGGATGTATTGATGGATCCTGTGGGACATGTTTGGTTACAGAGTGTGAGGTATATCAGAATAGATCAGTTATCAGTTATCAATGATCATCTTACTGCAATATGAGGGACAGTGATTCTACTGCTGGAGTTCCACCAGGGTTACCAAGGTAACCTG
>NC_070583.1:36866364-36904517 GCF_027409825.1 Scomber japonicus | reverse complement strand
CATCTATGTGGCGCTATTGTCTCGAGCCAACACACAAACACGCTGACAATAGGAGGCGTGTGTGTGTCTGTGTGTGTCTGTGTGTGTCTGTGTGTGTGTGTGTGTCTCGGGCCAGATGAAGCGTGCCTCGTGCCGTGGGGAGAGGGTGGGGAGTGGGGGGGGGGGGGGGTTAAAGTCAGGGCCAGCGGAGGCACGCGCTGTCCTCATTAAGAATGACAAAAGGAGGCGAGGTGAGTCGCGAGCGCCAAAAAAAAAAAGAAAAAGGAAAAAAAAGAAAAGAAGCAAGCAACAGTTTGTGACACACACACACACACCTACACACACACACACACACACACACACACACACCTGTCTCACCTGGCTGCATGCTCATATTGACAGACACGTGTTCATTACAGCCAATAGGAGAAGGAAATGACCACGTGCAGTTTCCAGCAGTCAGTTATTATTAATATTAACATGTCAAATATCATCAATGTAATAACTATAGTAATAATAACTAGTTTTATCTTTTATATGAGAACTTTTAACTCTTTTAAATCTGATAATTATGAGTTTAATCAGGTTAGAAAGTCTCTGAAATATAAACTAAAGACTGAAATCATATAAATAGCAGTAAAGTGAAAGTAAGGTGAGTTATTAGAGTTATTAAAGCTTTATTGATTATTAGGTTTATTAACAGAGTCTGATCATTGTCTTTATGAATGAAATGTGCTTCATCTTAAAGACATTAGTGTGTGTGTGTGTGTGTGTGTGTGTGTGTGTGTGTGTGTGTGTTGGAGGGTCCCAGCTGTATGGTAATAACCCCCTCCACACACACACACACACACACACACACACACACACACACACACACATTTCCTTAAATATGATCTGAAGTCTCCAGATCGACCCCCCCCCCTCCTCCTCCTCCTCCTTAATTGTTCGCGTGTGCTGCGTTTAAGAACTGTCTCTGTGCGTGTGCATGTGCATGTGCGCGCCCCCGTGTGTGCAGAAGAAAACAGAAAGAAAGAAAAAGTGTTTAATAGACTGAATGTTTCCTTCTGCTGCTCATCTATCAGCTGGAAGACCCCCACGATGCTCCTAGGATATCATATAATATAATATAATATAAGTATAAATAGTAAAGTAACATTTAAAGCTTTAACATGTTGACAGGTAATAAATATATTTATACATTTTAAATCTAATGAGTCATTTTTTACAGTAAGTTGAATATTAAACATTGTTGTGGCTGGAAAACGCCTCAAAGCATCAGTAAACGATAACCTTCAGTATGTGTGTGTGTGTGTGTGTGTGTGTGTGTGTGTGTGTGTGTGTGTGTGTGTGTGTGTGTGTGTGCGTGCGTGCGCGTGCTCCGGGCTGGCCTGGGGGAGGCAGTAAACGGAGCGTTTGTCCGGCTGCTGTCGCCTGACAGTTTGTTCAATTGCCCCCGCTGTAATTGCCCCTTCGGTGGTGAAAGCGAATCAAAGCGGGGGTGGGGGGGTGGATGGGGGGGCATATTACCCCCCTCCCACCCCCCCACCCCTCCTCACCCCCCCCTACCCCCCCACACTCCTCCTCCCTCCTCCCTCTAAGACTCCTTGGCACTCCACGCTGTAAGAAATGTCCCTTAGTCAGCACTTCCTCACTTTACGTTAAATCATTAAACATCAGATTTATTGAACTAATGAAACTAAGAGCTCAGATTCAAACCTAATAAATATAATATTTCATATATCTCATAATATAATATCTCATATCTCATATCATAATGTCTCATGTTACACTTTTACATCAGAGGTTTGTTTTACATTGAAACTGATGCTAAACAGAAAGCAACAGAATCCAACGTGGGATTTTAAACAGAGATGTGTGTTTGTGTGTGTGTGTGTGTGTGTGTGTGTGTGTGTGTGTGTGTGTGTGTGTGTGTGTGTGTGTGACTACTGATCAGGTGCAGCAGAGTTCCCATCACACACACACACACACACACACACACACACACACACACTGTACTGTAGTAGTTTCTCCTGGTTGTTTTTTAACTGAATCAAACTAAAGTTTCGGTTTGAATGAACCAAAGTTTACAGTAGAGGAAGAGGAGGAAGGAGGAAGAGGAGGAGGAGGAGGAAGAGGAGGAGGACTTGTTCTGTTCTTCAGGTGGATATTTTTTGCAGCGCCCTCCTCCCCTCCTCCCCCCTCCTCCTCCTCCCCCTCCCCTCCTCCTTTGGCACAGCTCCTATATAAAGGTGCGCCTCTGCGGCTCCAGTCCAGAGTTCAGCAGCTCAGCGGATCTTTACTCCAGTTTTTTTTTTTTTTTTAAATCTCTGTTTCTTCACTGAGCCCGCGAACACACACTGACTGCGACTTTAACTTTAACCCTGGTTCATTTTTTTAATCCTTCACGGAGACATTTTCTGTCTCCTTTTGGACTCATTTTGGATTTTACGCATTTTTGACGTTTCTTTGGAGCTCCGGAGCTTTCTACCCAGGACAGCTCCGTGCCGACACGCCATGGCACGTTTGTTACTACCGTGTCTCTTGCTGTGTGTATCAGCTCAGACGGTGAGTAGCACACACTGGCACACACACACACACACACACACACACACACGCACAGAGGAGTTGTGTTGTTTTCCTTGTCTTTGCTGCTTTCTGCGGGACAGTTGGAGGTTTGGAGATGTGCGTCTTTACGCACAGCAGCAGCGCTCTGTTTTACACTCTGAACCAAACTTCTGCTGGATTTAAGTTACTTATATTGTATTTTTTATAATAAATGTGGATATCTGACCAGTGGCTGCTGCACAGTAGAGAGGTAGAAGTCGCAAACAGCATCGATATCTGCAGAAATCATGAGAGAAACACACCGATAACTGCAATGTAGCGATTTTCTCCGTTTGCAGCAGTGGAGCTGTGTGTGTGTGTGTGTGTGTGTGTGTGTGTGTGTGTGAGAGAGAGAGAGCTGTGCACGCTCCTGCTTATTGCACATGTGCGTGTTTCTGCACATGCATGCAGATATAGATATGTAGTATAAGTTTATAGCTATATTAATATATGTGAATGATTATATTGGTGTATATTTAAATCACCGGAACCTGCGTACTGTATTTCCTACATGACTGAATGACAACAAAAAAAATCCTTAAATCTTAAATCTTACAGATATTATTTCCTCAGGTCAGTTTATTGTATTTGCAGCAGATTCACTCCTCTCTGTCCCCTCCGCCCCCCCTCCACCCTCCACCCTCAGGCCCTCTCCTCCGGCTTCTTCGAGCTGAAGATCGACTCCTTCAGCAGCTCCCGTGGTGTGTGCCGTAACCAGCCCCGGGAATGCCAGATCTTTTTCCGTGTGTGTCTCAAACACTCGCAGGACGTTATCAACCCGGAGCCGCCGTGCACGTACGGGACCGCGCTCACCGAGATCTTCGGCGCCGACTCGAAATCCATCTCGGAGAGCGCTCCCATCAGGGTGCCCTTTCACTTCAAGTGGCCGGTAAGTGACGAAAATCACACCAGCTCTCCACAAAGATGGGAATGTAAATCACCTCCAGGCTTCACTTTATTCTGAAAGATCAAACCTGCTTCCTACCTATTCACCTTCATTTAAACATTTCATTCAGATTTCTGGGTTTATTTTTGATGCTAATGACTAAATAAAAGCTGCAGATCTGAGCATGCGCACTCATGAATTATATAATGCATCAGATCATTAATCGAGCCCTTCTTGTTTATTTTTAGGGGACTTTCTCTCTGATCATTGAGGCCTGGAATGCGGAGTCTTCAGGACTGGAGTCTACAGGTAAACTGCTGCAGTGTCACCTTTTCACCACCAGGCGGCGACAGTGGCGCTGTTTCCCTCTGACAGCTCTAACGCTGGAGGCCAGTTGTTAAGAGGAGCTGATGCATGTTTTTGTGTGTCACTGAGTTGTAGTTATTAGATTTTATGACACACAGGATGCAGTTAAACATCACTTTTGATCTTTTAGACTTTGCATTAATGATTTTAACACGTTAGAAGTTTGTTTCCTCTCATGAAGTCACTTTAAATTCACCAAAAACTTTACTTTAAGTCACTTTAAGAGTTTTATAAAGACACCACAGCAGAGTATTATGAGGTCATTTAACATTAAACACCACAGACAAACATTTATATTAAAGCTTTGCATGACTCAATCTTCTTTAACAGACTGTTAGGATGTTTAAAGTGACACTCAGGTTGACTCTCTCTCCTCTCTGCTCGTTCATCCAGGGAACCAGAACAACCTCATCAGCCGGCTGGCGACCCGCCGCAAGCTGACGGTGGGGGAGGAATGGTCCCAGGACGTTCACTTTGGCAACCAGAGCGAGCTGCGCTACTCCTACCACATCATGTGTGATGAGAACTACCACGGAGAGGCCTGCTCCGCCTACTGCCGGCCCCGAAACGACACCTGGGGACACTACACCTGCGACGATGACGGGGAGCAACACTGTCTGGAGGGCTGGGAGGGAGAATACTGCATTAAACGTGAGCACAGACCCCCCCCCCCCCTTTAATGTTTTATACTGCTGCTAATGACATGAATATCACATCAGTCCTGGTGTACTTCAGTGAGCATGTGATTAATCTCCTTTAGTATCACCTGAATATTCTGATATATTCCAACAAAGACTTCATTTATCTCTGCAGGGCTGAGTCTGTGGAGGTTTAAACTTTCTTTTTTTAGTGTTTTTAAGTCAAATTTATAGTTTTATTTTTTAGAAAACTGGTATAAATGTTCCTAAAGCAACAAAAACTGGCTCTAAAATAGTAGTTAACACTGTTTTTTTTACAGTAGTGCGACCCCTCCTCCTCCTCCTCCTCCTCCTCCTCCTGTCTTCTCCCTCCATTTTTTCATTCTAACGTTTCTTCAGACTGGGAGGGAGGAGGGAGGAGGGAGGGAGGGAGGAGGAGGAGGAGGGGGAGGGGGAGGGGGAGGCGTGGGGTGAAGAATAGGACCCTTGGCGCTTCATTTTTTTGTCCAGCGGCCTTGAAATTGTTAAGTCAAGCAGTTGTCAACGCCATCGTCGGCCCCCGGAAAAAAAAGAGAAGATCTTAGAGAGCTTCTGTCGTTTCCAGTATATGTGTGTGTGTGTGTGTGTGTGTGTGTGTGTGTGTGTGTGTGTGTGTGTGTGTGTTGGCTCTGAGGTCTGCTCCTTTTGTTTTGAGCTCAACAATGGGCCCCCGGTCGGCCCCCGGTCGGCCCCCGGCTCGCCCGTTTTAACAGGGACACGCGCTGGAGCTTAATGTGCGCTGCCTTGCGTGAAAAGAGACGGCATGTGTTGCTTTTGTTGTGTGGGCCAGCTGCTTCGTTCAGTACTTAACAAGCACTTGTAGGGGAGGTGTGTGTGTGTGTGTGTGTGTGTGTGTGTGTGTGTGTGTGTGTGTGTGTGTGTGTGTGTGTGTGTGTGGGGCCCAGAGAAAGGGTCTGATGAGGAGGAGGAGGAGGAGGAGGAGGAGGGGAAGGCGTTGTTTTGTGGTTCAAACGAGGCACACATGCACTCATAGTAATATTCTCTCCTTCTTCTTCCTCCTCCTGCTTTCTCCCTTTCCCTCTCTCTCTCTCCCTCTCTCTCTCTCTCTTCCTCCCATCAGCCATCTGTGCGGCGGGTTGCAGCACGGACCACGGCTCCTGCGAGTCCCCCGGAGAGTGCGTGTGCCGGATGGGCTGGCAGGGCGAGCGATGCGATGAGTGCGCCCGCCACCCGAGCTGCCTCCACGGTACCTGCCAGCAGCCGGGACAGTGCAACTGCAAGGAGGGCTGGGGAGGCCTGTACTGTGACGAAGGTGTGTTCAACCTCCGCAGCAGCAGAAGCAGCAGCAGCAAACACCGTCACCTGCACACGGCTGCATGACGGCTGCATGACGGCTGCATGACTGGGCCTCTCAGTGTGTTTAGAGAAATAATTTGGCTTGACTCAAAATGAATGTGAGAGAGTTTAAGAGTTTAAGATGACTAACTCTGGAGCACTGACTCACCAAACAGCTTTATTTTAGCCCTTAAATAAAAACAACTATTATGTCACTAAAGCTCATGTGTGTTTTATAGCTGACTAGTCATAAATAGAAATATTAATTATGAGGTTTAAAGATGTTCAACCTACTGTCTGACTAACAAAAAACCATTATTATATCTTCACTTTCCATTATTTTTCCACTAGAGACATTAATCCAGATTCTCCATCATTGACTTATCGCTATAATGTGATTGTTGCGCAATATGCAGATGATGCGATGTTGTAGATTAAGAGCAAAATCGGCTAAAAAGTTTATCGTTTCTTTTTTTTCTTTCTTTTTTCTTTCTTTTTTTGTTATTTTCCGCCCAACATAGCTCATGAATACGACGTTATCCAACACGCGGCTCTCAAGTCTCTCAGAAGTCGGAGCTTCACGCCAGAAAAGTTTAACGTCCAAGAATCTACGACTTCGAATCCACCACCCGCGCTTTCATCTTAGCGCGACGTTTAACAAGCCGACCGCGACGGATTAACTATCGCAAGCAAGTTTGAAGTTGTTTTTTATAAAGCAGCGGCGAAATGAAATGAAACTAAAGACAGTTCGGAAGGTTTGTGATCAGACTGGAAAAATGCCAGAATGACTCTTCTTCGTAGCTCGTTTGTATGACACATGGTCTTTTAGGCGTGTGGAGATGCACAGCAAGATTATTATTAATATTATTATACTTATTAATTCATTTACAGAGAAGTTAAGGACAGTAACTGGAAGATGCACATTAGAAAAGTATCACAGCAAAACCTTTATTATGTACATAAAACATTTAAAATTCAAAATCAGCTGCATCATGTGAGGAAATAAGAACAAAATAAGACTTAACTTCAGTCCAGCAGGAACTTTTATGCCTTTAGGAGGGTAATGTTAGAAGTATTAAACATAAAGGCTAATTTATAGTGTTTGGATAATAAATCTACAAAGAGGAGAACACTTGAAATCTTAGAAATATGATCAGATTAAAACATTTACAGTTAATTGATCAGATATTAAACTCCCTGGTGTTCCTCAGGGCTCTATCCTCGATCCTCTTCTGGTTTTATTCTACCTGATTCATTAGTCACTCCAGTTTATATAAAGGTTTTAACATTATTACACTGATGATGGTAGACGAAACGACTTTTTAACTGAAGTGCTGCTCCAAAAATACTGCAAACAACTTTCAATCTAGAGTTTAAAGTCTTTCTTTAAATCATTTCTACCTCAAATTTCTCTACAGTCAGAGGAGAAATCCGATGTTCAGCCCAGATTATCTACTAATGCAAAGTGAATTACAGTCTCGATCTTAAACAGAAGTGAATTAGAGGACTTTTGAAACAATGATATGCTGTATGAGTGTTGGCTTATCGATATGTGGCAGGAACACGACTACCTATCTAACCAAACGACACCAAACCATAAGAGATTCACTAAAGCATCTAGTTCCCATTAGCATGAGGTCATATGAGGAAAGACACTGCTTCCTATCACTATAATAATCTTTATGATATCCCATAATGTGTGTGGTTGAACCAGCTGCGTGTGTGTGATGCAACCGGTTTAGGATTTTAAATATTGCGTAATAAAAAAGGTTTGATGACAGTTTTATAGCTCGGTGTCGCAGCTTTAACCTCTCACACAGATTCACCTTCTCGTATGATCCTCTATCGGCCAAAGTCAAACATCGACCCATAAAACAACCTTTATTCACACGTGGCAGCATTTCCACCAAACTTCCTCTCCTTCCTTTCTTTGCAGATATTTCATACAATCACATCTTATTAAATAGTAAAAGTCTTAATATTTCTCCTCTGCAGCATTTAACAGGAAACATGAGGTTTTAAAGATGAATGTAAAATATTTGAAACCTCTCAAAATGGGGAAGAAGCTTCTGATCTTCTTTTGTCAAGTTCAGTTTTTAGAAGACAGTGTTGTTGTTTCCTGGTGCAGCTGACACTTACACTTCATTAACTTTATCGTTGCTCTCGTCTTGTTTCTTTCCTCCAGACCTGAACTACTGCACCAACCACAAGCCATGCCAGAACAAAGCCACGTGCACCAACACCGGCCAGGGCAGCTACACCTGCGCCTGCCGCCCCGGCTTCACCGGCAAGAACTGCGAGATCGAAACCAACGAGTGCGACAGCAACCCCTGCAAGAACGGAGGCAGCTGCAAAGTAAGTCTCCCCGTCTGACGGAGCCAGTAAAGCTAACCGTCTCAAACTTCACCGTCCTCACCTCGTTCTCTCCTCGGTTTCCTCCTCCAGGATTTGGTGAACGACTACTCGTGTGCGTGTCCTCAAGGCTTCTACGGGAAGAACTGTGAGATCAGCGCCATGACGTGTGCCGACGGGCCGTGCTTTAACGGAGGAACCTGCATGGAGAATGCCATCGGCGGGTACAGCTGCCGTTGCCCTCCTGGTTACACCGGCTCCAACTGTGAGAAGAGGATCGACAGGTGCAGCAGCAACCCCTGCGCTAACGGTACGAACCACCTCGCTTTGTTATTCAGGAGGGAAAAAACTAAACCTTGCAGATTTTCTTCCTGCCGGGATCACTTAGTCCTGAGTTTAAAATATGAGCTCAGGTGTTGCTGGTGTGATTTAAGAGTTCAAACCTTTCCTGGTATTGATACTAAAACATTGCATAACAGCTTCTAGGTGAAAGTTACAGGTTATAGTACTATAAAAGGCTGTAACATCCTTTCCCTGCCTTTCATTTAGTGCTGCCTGTCTGTGTGTATAAAGTATAAAGTGATGGGATGTATGGGGCGTCTGTCGGATGGGATTCCTGTCAGTGCTTGCAGGAGAAGTTAGAACCACAAAAACAGCAAAAAAAAAAACAACATGTAGTGAAGCTGAATGGAGCCAGCTGATACGACTCAGAGATACTCTGTGAATTTACAAGAAGTGCAGACTTGCAGGCGGCCGGCAGTCAACCACTTCATGTTATCAGCGTCTCCTTCGCTCTCAGTGAAGAAGCATGTGAAGAATGTGTGCTGCTTGCTGTGTGGCTTCGTAGCAGTGTTGTTTATGCTTATGGGATATTTTAATTGTACGGTAGCAATCCATAACTCTTAAAGCTCTCTGACACTCAAAGGCCTGAAACTTACTGTGTGGTCATCCAGCTTTTAGCACTGAGATTTATGAAAAACAGCTAATTTCTTCAGCAAAATTCAAATCAATTTAAAGCCGCCACATCATTACAAAGCTCACACAACCATAAACAAGCTATTAGATTGGCACAACTTCTTCTTATTAAATATATCTTACTGTTTATTTGGGGAAATTTGTTGTAAATTGACAAAGTGAGGACGGTAAATGTGCATAATGTTCTCAAATGAAGCTTAACATGTAAGAGCATATAAAGCAGTGGCCTGTTACATTTTAAATAACTTCCCCTCTGATAAGCACATTTATTTCATTTCAAGTTTAATTTAGAGTTAATCTTAAAATCTTAACAACAGGCTAGCTAGTTTATCGTCCCATCCATTTAGAGGGAAGATACGATTGTCGATGAATAGTCATGTTGGTGCTAGCTAATATATTTATACAGAATATTTAAACTGTGTGTCAGAAAGAGAGTCCTGCTGCGTGCATTAGCCTTCATTTACTTTCTGGATCATTTAAAGTTAAGTATTGTTTTAATTTATCTGGTTATTAATCTCCTCTGACAGGCTTGTTCTGTGGTTTAAACCAAAGTAATGAGGTGATGAGGTGAGGGTGGTTTTACGGCCTGAACTTGCAGAGTTTTCTGTGGGACTTAATCTGTGAGAAGATCTCGACTCTCACTTGACCAAATCCTCCCACCGCTGTCTGTTTGGAAGCCTTCGTGCACATTTCTTTCACAGTTCGTCAAACATAACTTCACACCTCTTTGTAAAAATCAGTTGATGTTTTAGGTTTCGGTGCGGGTAGCTTTTGATGTGGTTTTGCAACATGACCTCGGGGTGAATTATGGACGAGGACACAAAGCATATCATTGAAGAGCTGTGACTGAGGAGGATTTGGCTGTTTGGGACCATGCAGACCCTGAACTGCTCACACTTAGATACAGTCTAGTGGTGCCTTTGCTCAAATATCTTCTTACTTGGAAGGATTTGAGGGTTTGGGCTTTAGAGGCTTGCATGCAAAGTATTCTGCTACGTGTTGGTACAACCGGCTCGGCTCTGCAAGCAGGAACACAACGAGGAATTAGTTGCTTCAATTGACTAAAATTACCATCAATGCTGATTGGACAAATTTCCCTTTAAAATCCTCCCAAAGTATTAAATTACTTGTTGAACTGAGGAAAACGCGTGCTGTTTAATTCTCTTATTGTTTCAGAAATAAGTTCTTAATCAGCTCCAGAATATTTGTCTCAATGCAGTGGCTCAGAATCAGAGACGATTATATGGATTTTTATGTTTAAGCTTATTTTTTGTTGAGTTTAATGAAGATTCAGTGAGCTGGTGTCATCAGGGTTAGGGTTGGACACACCGATGTACAGCAGGGTATCGTCTGCATACGAGCGGACCTCTCATAGTGATACTACCTGAGTTATAAGAGAGTGAAGTTGAGCCATGTGGAGGAAACAAAGGGAGGGAACTCAAAGGGTCAATACTAGAGATCTAAAAGAAGGAGACAGAAACATTATTAGTTAGTATTGATGCTCAGGATGCTAACAAAGAGGAAGAAATCAACTCAACAGTGAGCGATGAACGATAAGAGCTCAATGATACAGAATTATTCAAACAGATTAATCAACAGCACACCAGCATTTAAACTGGTGTGAAAAGAAAAGAAAAAAGAAAAAAAATGATAATAATATTATTGTATGTAATAAAGAAGCTCAGGCTCAGACTTCCACACTGAGTTTCATTCTGACTTGAGAGCATTTTGTTTGCATAGCTGCTGTCACAATTAACGAGCGCGATGGCATCCAGCAGCAGTCGTGATGTAACATAAGTAATCACACTGACTAATGTGTGCTGGAGGCCAGTTATATCAGATAAAGTCCATTGACTCAGTTTAAAGTCAATGACCTGTGTGTCAGTGTGACAGACCACAGCTTTCCTTTACTCTGCGGTGGCCCCTAAGAGGTTTTTAAATAGAGTTTTCTTTCGTCTCCTTGTAAGAAAACTGGTGTTGAAACAGCATTTAAAGCACTTCTCTGAAAACCCTGTGATCATATTTTGCTGCACATTTGCTTCAAACTCATCTTCAAGCATCCATCCATAATGTGCACATGTTCCTGTAGGGTTTCATGCTCATTGTGAATTCTTTGATATGAGGCAGATAAAAGCCGGCTCGGTGGTTGTGACTTTCCACATGCTGTCGTTTAGAAAGTTATTCTTTTTATTTATTGTGTCTGTGTGTTTTCATATTGGCACAAAGCAGAGGAGTATATATATCCTGAGTTTACAGTTTAGCCTACGAAGCGTGACAGACCTTCATTAAAGGGACATTACCTCAAATTTTAAGCTTCGAGTATGAACACAGATGTTTGATGTTGTTAGATTGATCAAATTGGATGTTTTTGGGGATTTAAAGTTAAACTAAAAATGTTTTAAAGTGTGTGTATGAATATGTGTGTGTGTGTGTGTGTGTGTGTGTGTGTGTGTGTGTCTGTGTGTCAAAGGGCAGATAAACTCCTCGGTTGGCACGTAGAGGAGCCTCTGAACAAGTCTTATCAGCTCCTGTCTGTAAACACATAAATATCTTAGCCTTCATTGTTGCCTCTCTCTCTTTCTCTTCCTCTCTCTCTCTCTTTCTCTACCTGGTTGAGCTCATCCTGTCGTCGCGGGTAGAAATCTGACGTCTGACAGCGTTTCTCAGCCTGATAGAGCTGTCAGCGCCGGGCTGATCCATGGGTCATTACTCTCAGAAAATGTTGTGCTGTGCCTTTAAAGATAAATTAACTTGTTGTAACGTGCGTGTATACACTGCAGGATTCACGAGTGAAGCTCATTCACTACCTACATCAACAAACATCTGTTTTAAAACTCCAACCTGCTGAGACTTCTAACTTTATTTCTTCTGATATTATTGTTAAAAGAAACAAGATGCAAGACAAACAACTAAATTAAATTGTCAGTGTTTGCATGTAGTTGTGGGTTCAGCTCATGAGACAGCTCACCGTGCACACCAGATATTACAATTTAAGTAGTTTTGACAAAATGTTTTGAGTCTCTTAAAGTCGAGGCTGCCTGGAAGCGAAGAGAAACACACTTAAGAAAACACATGTAAGAGATTAGTAGTAAAAAAAACAGAAAACAATGGTGGTGCTAATTTAACAATGGGCATGTTCTGCTTAACTTCACAATGCTTCTGAGTTGGGAAAGCGTCAGATATCTATTGAATGACACAGTGAAGAGATTCTCAGTTAAGTCACCTGAACTTCTCTCACATCAGACGTCCAACGCTGAAGCTTTTTTCTATGAGAGCAGACAGACAACCAGGAGGAGACGGCTCCGCTGACAGACACTTTATCATTATATATTACAATAATCTCACAGTTATCATGGG
This sequence comes from Scomber japonicus, assembly GCF_027409825.1. Classification (NCBI taxonomy): domain Eukaryota; kingdom Metazoa; phylum Chordata; class Actinopteri; order Scombriformes; family Scombridae; genus Scomber; species Scomber japonicus. Next base: position 36,892,025 of record NC_070583.1, on the reverse strand, counting down.
CCTGCTGACTGCCGTCGTCTCTCTGGGTCCAAGTATAACTCTCAGTGCTCCCTCAGGTTCTTATTAGCGTGTAGAAACCGCCGCCTGCTTATCTTCAATCTGCAACCATTCCTGCTTCTCACTGAGCCTGAGAGAGGAGAGAGAACCCCCCCCCACCCCCCGCTCTTCATAACTGATGCCTGGTTGGTTGTTGTATTTGCAGTGTTGCAACACAGCAGCAGCAGAATAGCCAAATATGGAGCTGATCCAAGCAGAGCACTTTTGTTTACTCAGTATGTCGTCCCAGAAAAGAAAAAAACAAACCCTTGCATAGTCTTAGTTTAAACATCTCCAGAAGTTCAGTCGCTGCAGGTCTCGTCTCCTCGCTTCCTTTCCTCTGTTCCTTCCCTCCTTTCCTGCATGTCAAACAGATGGTTTTTGTTAGATGGTAAGATTTAAGACAACAACCAACCAAAGAGGGTTTTTTTTGGTCATGTGACTTCCTGCTGACCTGATGGTGGTGGAAAACATCTCCTCATGATGTTTCTAATCACATGTTTCTGCTGATTAGCGGCATCTGTTGTGAGGACATGTTGTAACAAACACTTTTTTTTCTTTTTCTTCGCCCCCTTTTCACTCATCTCTCCTCTCTCTCTCTGCTCTGCTTTCTTTCCATTGGGATGTTTTTCTCTTTTAAACTCTTCTCCTTCTTGTCTCTGGAGAGTCTGGCTCATTAAAAAAGTGTACAAAGCCTAAGATTACTAGTTATTTCTTACCTTTGCATCAACTAACACCTTCTTACCTGCACTTTTTGTTTAGCAATAGTAGAAAAAGTCGTACTTCAGCTTTTTATTTATGCATTTCCAGACTGAAGCACAGTTTTTAAGGCAGTTTGGAGCATTAGTTGTGCACATCCTCATAAATTAACACTATGTCTGTAAGCTGAAGTCTGAATAAGTACAGTAGGGGGCAGTGTTAGGGTCTACAGTTACCTTTTTATGTGCCGCTACACAGTTACTAATATGCTTGATTTAGGTTGATTTTTCACATTTAAATCTTACACATCTGGAGGTTTGGTTTCTATCTAGTACATCAGCAAGTATGTAAAGAAATCAGCTGGTTGTCTGCATGAATTCGAGGTTAAAAAGCAAATATATCTCCAACCTAAGATGAAAGACTAGCAGAGATGTTCTCCCTCAAGTCTCTATTCTTTGTCACCTTTTTTTTTGCCACTGAGAAATAGTTTGTTAGTGTTAGTCTCGTTGATAACTGCTAAACAAACCTTTTTATTAGGAATATTTGTGTCACTTCATGTTTAAAATGAGTCAGCGAGTGTTTCCGGCTGCTCTCCACCTCGTCAACAACACCTGACTTCTAGATATCGTGTTTATCTTCCACCATGCTTCTCTCTCTCTCTCTGTGTGAGATACGAGCTGATCTGTATCTGTAACTGTAGCTGAAGGCGTCATATTCTATATCTATATCTGTCATGTTAGCTTTACAGTTAATCCTTTAATTCTCTGTTGGTTCTAGATGGTAGATTACGCCCTTACATCCTGTCATCACTGACTTTGAAGGTAGTGTTACTGAGTAAACTGACTCCTGTGTGTCTCCCTGCAGGCGCTCACTGTCTGGACCTCGGTCATCGCGTCATGTGCCGCTGCCAGGCCGGATTCACCGGCTCCCGCTGCGAGACCAACATCGACGACTGCGCCGGCAACCCCTGCCGCAACGCCGGCACCTGCGTCGACGGCATCAACGACTTCACCTGCACGTGCACGCTCGGCTTCACCAGCAAGGACTGCTCCGTGCGCGCCAGCCTCTGCGACCAGTTCCCTTGTGACAACGGCGGCAAGTGTTACACCCACTTCACCGGGCCCGTGTGCGAGTGCCCGTCTGGATTTATGGGCGCACGTTGCGAGTACTCGTTGGAGATGACCAAGCCGACCGCAAGGCCACACGTTCCCGCCGGTTTCCCCACGGTGCCGCTGGCAGTCGCCTTCGCGTTCGGCCTGGTGACGCTGACTCTGCTGCTGTGCGCCGCCATCTTCATCCTGCGGCAGCTTCGGCGCGGCAGAGAGCTGACGGCCATGTCCACGTCGGTGAAGAACGACCTGGAGACGGTGAACAACCGCAACGCCGTGATCGGTGGCGGCGGACCGAATAACGGAGGCTTACCCGGAGCGGCGCTGGCCAGCCTGAGAGAGAAGGAAGCGTTCCTCATCCCTGGAGGACAGCTGAAAGTCTCCAACAAGGACGCAGCGCTGGTGGAGAAGGGCGGAGACGGCATGAGCATGTTTAAGAATAAAATGGCGGACTGTAACCTGGCGAAAGAGGAGCAGCACCTGTCCAAGAACAAGTTTGACCTGTAAGAATCAGCTGATGTTTGGTGTCTTTCTTTCTTTCTGTGTCTCTTTACTTTCTCTCCTCTGCACATTTCTATGCAGACGAGTCAGAGCCTGTTTGTTTGTCCTCTGTTATCTGATCATCACTCACACACCTTCACAAAGTATTTATATCTAAATGTTTGCTGCCGCCACTTTACCAACCACCTCCGTCTCTCTCTCTGTCTCTCTCTCTCTCTTTCTCTCTAACAGTAAGAAGTGCGACTCGTCCATCATCGTCCCGCCTCTCAGTTTCGCAAAGGATAGTCTTTATCACCCGGTGTTCATCATCCCAGAGCACATTGAGCAATGTGTGTTTGCTACTGAGGTGAGGACTCGAACACACTCAACCACACACACACACAACCACACACACACACACACACACACACAACCACACACACACAGTTTTGATGTTGTGAAAAGTAAAGAAAGGAGCGACTTCTTTTTTTTTTCTTTTTTTGCACCTCTATAAGTCTTTATTTATAGCCTCTTGAAAATAGATGAGCAATTGGAAGAACAAATAAAGATTGATAAAAAAATTATGATAAATATTCACCATAAAAATCTAATTTTTAATAATATAATAATGAGAAATCAGACTTTAGTTTGTGTTTTAATGTTGATTTGAACATGAACATTTAAGTATAATCAGACATTAAAAACAAGCATTCAGTGTTAAATCTATTCTGCATTTGTTTTATAGTCAGAATCCTCATATTTTGGATCTTCATTAACTCTCAGAACAGTTTTAATTAAATTAGAAGATGTTGGACTGATGATTACCTCAACTAAAAGTCCCACAAAAACGATCCTGAAAGCTTTTTATCTTTCAGAAATTGGCTTATTTGCCTTTTTAATGATTGAATAACTCAGCAGCTAAATCAAAGCTCATATAGCTGAGGTAAGGAGTCATCTCTATTTCACAGCAGAGACATTTTAGCTGATTTTTAGGTTAAAACAAAACATATGCTTCAAAAGTAGGGACTGAAATTTGCCAAAATTATTCATTATCATTTCGATTCGATCAATTTAAATACCATAAACATTGATTTGCTCCAGTTCATCCCACACAAGACTCTAAAAAGGGATCTTATAGCTTCTTTAAATAAGACTTAATGATCCCGTTTTATGAATCACAGCTCGTTTTTTAAATATAAGCGAACAGAAGTGATCCGATACGCTGACGACTAACCGATGTTTCTCTGTGTCGTTCTCAGGTATAACCTCCAGGTTTCAGCAGGACTTCGAACGCTGAAGGCCTGAAACTCACCCAGAGGATCTATTCTACATGCATTATTATTTAATATTTATTACTGCTGCTCAACATGGAGAAAAAACAACAAAAAAAAAGAAAGAAAGAAAGAAAGGACTTTTTAAAAGATTTTCTTTTCTGCTTCGATATCGTTTTTTTTTTTTTTGGATGATTCTGAGAAGAAAGAGCAGCAGAGGAGAGAAAAGAGAAAAGACTGAATGTCCGGCGTCATTTGCACTATTTTTCTTTTTCTTTTTTTTTTATACCTTTTTAAATCTTAATATAATTTTTCTGTCTGTATATCTGAATTTCCTTTGGATCAAACATAAAAGAGAAAGAGAGAGGACATTAAGAGTTGGAGCCGTCCAGCCGACCAGGAAAAAAAAAAGACTGGTATCCTAGCAACGCTCCCTAACCTGCGCATCGTTAATAAAGTTTTTTAATCATACGAACTCTTGGACGATATATCCAGAGTTCGTACAAGGAGAATCGGGTCCCGACATCGCTGCTCTTTCACACATGTAGCACACCGCTGGATATCTGGGAATACTCCATAAATAACCGAATCATCATCGCCCCCTCTTCTTCTTCTTCTTCTTCTTCTTCCCTCTCGGATGTTTCCTGTTCTTCCTGTTTCCTGCTTCCTGTCACATGATAAGAAACGCCTCCAGCCCATTGGGTAACATCTAGAAGCGTTCATGGTTGTGATGCATGTGTGAAAGATGTCAAAAAAAAGTCATTAAAAAAAAGGACAATTTTTTTTATTTTAGGGTCAAACTACCTGAGCGAAGACTTCCTGTTTGAACAGGGACGATTTTAATTATTGTTGTTTCTTTTGAAAGTGAAGCATCACATTGTGGCCTGTTGTTATATTAATAATAATGAGAAGAAGAAGAAGATCCGCCTTAACAATCAAAACCGTCCAATCCTTACGAACTCTGAAGTGCCTCTTCTTGTAATTTAAAAAGAACAAACTGCGACTTAAAAGGACTTAAAGCCAACGTTCAGGACGAGCAGTAGAGCCAGTTAAAGGGGTTTTTAATCATTTTATTCATTTTATTTCTATCTTCATAATCAAAATCCTGTATTTATGAAGAGAAATTTCATCCAGAAAGCTTTTTAAACCCCGTCATCATGTGTACTGTGACAGTTTTTTGGTCTTTAATCCCAATCTGAACGAGGTTTCAGGTGAATCAGGGAGAGAGTTCGTCGCACCTCTACGAAACAAATCAGCTGTTTTTCTTCGATTTTCACCTCATGAACAATAATCTACATTTTCACCTTTTTTGTGACTCCACCTGTTCCCCCTCAACCCTCAACCCTCGACTCTTCCACTATTTTTAGAGGCTTTAGAAGTTTATTTTTCTATGATTCAAAAAAGCAAAAAAAAAAAAAAAAAACTTTATCGACCACACAGCCACTAAACAGGAAGCATTTTCACCTCATGAACAATAATCTACATTTTGACCTTTTTTTTTTTGTGACTCCACCTGTTCCCCTTTACCCCTCCACTATTTTTAGAGGCTTTAGAAATTTATTTTTCTATGATTCAAAAAGCAAAAAAAAAACTTTATCGACCACACAGCCAGTAAACAGGAAGCAATGGAAACACATGATGGGTGTTTTCTTCTTCTATTTATATTTAAAATGAACTTTTTTTTAAACAGTGAAGGACTCCAAAGAGCTTAATTTTCTTTTCTTTTTTTATACCTAATCCATTTGATACCAAAAATATGTGTTGTTCATGTTCATGTGTAGTTCTGTCTGTGTTTTACTATCTTCGTTAATTTAAAGAAAAGCAATGCAATGTGTACATATCCTCTCCAGAAGATAGCTGTTGATGATGTTGTTTTTTTTTCCCCTATTTAATTTTTTGCCCTTTTGTAAATAATTTTGTATTTATAAAAAAAAAAGAGAGAATTGTATATATATCTATGTTAATGTGCCTAATGTCTCGGTTCAGAATCAAGAAATATATTTTTTCATAAATAAATTAGAAAAATAACGTTAATGTGTCGTGTTGTTTGGTTGTTTCTTTCTCTTAAACATATTTAACCCTCCTGTTGTCCTCAAGTCAAGGAAGGGAGGAAAGGATGGAGGAAGGAAGGGAAGGAGGGAGGGTGGGTAGGTAGGTAGGACAGACGGAAGGGAGGGAGGGGGGGAGGAAAGGATGGAGGAAGGAAGGGAAGGAAGGGAGGGAGGGAGGGAGGGTGGGTAGGTAGGTAGGTAGGACAGATGGAATGGAGGGAGGTAGGAAGGAAGGAGGGAGGGAGGGAAGGAAGGAAAGGATGGAGGAAGGAAGGGAAGGAGGCAGGGAGGGTAGGTAGGTAGGACAGACGGAAGGGAGGGAGGTAGGAAGGAAGGAGGGAAGGAAGGAAAGGATGGAGGAAGGAAGGAAGGGAAGGAGGGAGGGAGGGAGGGTAGGTAGGTAGGTAGGTAGGACAGACGGAAGGGAGGGAGGTAGGAAGGATGGAGGAAGGAAGGAAAGGATGGAGGAAGGACAGACGGAAGGAAGGAAGGAAGGTAGGAGGGAGGAAGGACAGACGGAAGGAAGGAAGGGAGGAAGGAAGGAACAGTCGAAACAGACGGGGTCAATTTGACCCAGGAGGACGACACGAGGGTTAAACATGAGATTATTTATTATACTGTGCATCACCTGCAGTGCTGCTCATGATACTTATACTTTAGTATTTCCATTTTATGGGACTTTAAACTTCTAATTCACTACAGTTCAGAGGGAAATATTACATTTCATACTCCACTAAATGTATTTGACAGCTTTTTCATTACTCTTCAGATTGATTCATAATTCTGGAGTTAGTTTCCAGCCTCTCTGTGTGTCGTCTTGTGTGTTCTTGTAGTTTTGGCTCATGTTTCAGATATTTATGAGCGGCTCCACCAAAGAGATATTTTCCCCTCTGGACGCCTCACATGGTTTCATTTAATTAACGGTTCAGTTCCCACAAATAAAAAACATCATATATAAGGCTCCAAACCACTACTAGTACTGTAATACTGCATACTACATCACTATAATACTGCAGTACTTTTACTGTAATACTGCATACTACATCACTATAATACTGCAGTACTTTTACTGTAATACTGCATACTACATCACTATAATACTGTAGTACTTTTACTGTAATACTGCATACTACATCACTCATAATACTGCAGTACTTTTACTGTAATACTGCATACTACATCACTATAATACTGCAGTACTTATACTGTAATACTGCATACTACATCTCTCATAATACTGCAGTACTTTTACTGTAATACTGCATACTACATCACTATAATACTGCAGTACTTTTACTGTAATACTGCATACTACATCTCTCATAATACTGCAGTACTTTTACTGTAATACTGCATACTACATCACTATAATACTGCAGTACTTTTACTGTAATACTACATACTACATCACTATAATACTGCAGTACTTTTACTGTAATACTGCATACTACATCACTCATAAAACTCTCCCAGCCCAGGGCCAGAGACATGCACCGGCCCACAGAGCTCCACTGCAGCCTGCAGACACAGTAGAGGCCCATTGGCTTACCTGGTCCAATGGCCCTATGATAGGCTACAGAGGCCCAGGAGTCCCACCTACTCATGTTCTAGACACCCCCCTCGCCAATCACCTTTAATGACAAACAGTCATGATGAGAGAGTGAGTGAGAGAAACAACACACCAACACACGAAAACTAAGTGAGGTTTACAAAATGGAGAATGCGAGTAAAAAACGAAAAGGCGGAGCTGAAGAATGGAGAAAAGAAAAGCTCTCACGACCGACGCTGCTAGGGGCAAAAAACTGTCAGAAATGTTTGCTGCAGGCTAGCAGCAGTGGTTCCTCTCAGTGTAGCTAGCAGCAGTGGGTCCTCTCAGTGTAGCCAGAGCTAGCAGCAGTGGTTCCTCTCAGTGTAGCCAGAGCTAGCAGCAGTGGTTCCTCTCAGTGTAGCTAGCAGCAGTGGTTCCTCTCAGCAGAGCTAGCAGCAGTGGTTCCTCTCAGTGTAGCTAGCAGCAGTGGTTCCTCTCATCAGAGCTAGCAGCAGTGGTTCCTCTCTCTCAGCAGAGCTAGCAGCAGTGGTTCCTCTCTCTCAGCAGAGCTAGCAGCAGTGGTTCCTCTCTCTCAGCAGAGCTAGCAGCAGTGGTTCCTCTTAGTGTAGCCAGAGCTAGCAGCAGTGGATCCTCTCAGCAGAGCTAGCAGCAGTAGATCCTCTCAGCAGAACTAGCAGCAGTGGTTCCTCTCAGCAGAGCTAGCAGCAGTATATCCTCTCAGCAGAACTAGCAGCAGTGGTTCCTCTCAGCAGAGCTAGCAGCAGTGGTTCCTCTCAGCAGAGCTAGCAGCAGTATATCCTCTCAGCAGAACTAGCAGCAGTGGTTCCTCTCAGCAGAGCTAGCAGCAGTGGATCCTCTCAGTGTAGCCAGAGCTAGCAGCAGTGGTTCCTCTCAGCAGAGCTAGCAGCAGTGGATCCTCTCAATGTAGCCAGAGCTAGCAGCAGTTTCTCCAAAGAAAGAAGCAGGATGAGGGTTAAGCTACAATGACCAAATTAGACACGTTTTTTACTCAAACCCAGGCAAAAGCTAGCGTTCTGCAGGAGGCTAGCGGTAGCTTGCCAGCGAGCTCCATAAATGAAGCGGCATTGACCGCCACGTCCCGCTTCTCTGGACTCAGTGGACTGGCTATACTCTCTATGAGAACAGCAGAGCTTCTCTGGACTCAGTGGACTGGCTATACCCTCTATTGAGAACAGCACAGCTCTTCTCTGGACTCAGTGGACTGGTTATACTCTCTATGAGAACAGCAGAGCTCTTCTCGGGACTCAGTGGACTGGCTATACTCTCTATGAGAACAGCAGAGCTCTTCTCGGGACTCAGTGGACTGGCTATACTCTCTATGAGAACAGCAGAGCCCTTCTCTGGACTCAGTGGACTGGCTATACTCTCTATGAGAACAGCAGAGAGGACTTTGGACCTGTAAGATGAGATTCTAATGAGTGAGTACAGCTTCTCTTTGTTATGAAGTGGAATTAGTGAGATTTAAATCTATGGCAATACTTCTACTTGCATGTTGGAACAATGATTGTGTGATATAGGTGCCACATCCATTCATTAATGCTGATATAATGCGCTGTGTGTTTCTTGATGGTTATGCTTATGGACATACTGTGCAACATATATTTGTGTAGTGTCTTTGTGTTTGATAGTTTGGAGACATCATCAGGATGTGGTAGTTTGAGCCCAGGTCAGGGCAGGCTGTTAGAGAAGTGTTGATATGGATCTTCGTCTGCTGTCCAGGATGAGTGTGTGTTCAGTCACCTGTAATGTTAGCCTACATAGTGACAATAGCAGTTCTCTCAGGTGTGTGTCCAAGCGTGTGTGTTTGCTTGTGTTTAGGGCGGGGGGTGGGGGTACAAAAAAAATGTTTGCACCGGGGACCCATGATGTTATGCTGCATACTACATCACTCATAATACTGCAGTACTTTTACTGTAATACTGCATACTACATCACTCATAATACTGCAGTACTTTTACTTGTAATGGAGTATTTATACATAGCAGTAAAGTTAAATGTTGAGCAGCTTTTAACTGAGACTTTACTGTAAATGAGGAAACACAGTTTGAATCCACAGTGCGGCTCCTCGTCCTGATAACCGTCCCTGTTCTTTAAACACAACAAGCTCCACTCTGGGATCAGAGTTCCTTGTTCTCTCCCTTCAGATCTACAGTTTGTAGATGGGTGTAACCAACATGTGATGCAGTACAGAGCCATCAGGCTGCATTTCTGACTGAATCACATGTTCAGATCAGATCAAACCTGTTTCATTTATCAGGAAGTGAAGGTCAGACAGTCGTTGCCTGAGAGCTGAAATGGCGCAGAGAGATCAGCTGGACCGAGAATCCTTCTCCTGTTCGATCTGTCTGGATCTACTGAAGGATCCAGTGGGTCTTCCCTGTGGACACAGCTACTGTATGAGCTGTATTAAAGGATTCTGGGATGGAGAGGATCAGATGAAGATCTACAGCTGCCCTCAGTGCAGAGAGGCCTTCACACCGAAGCCTGTCCTGAAGACAAACACCATGTTAGCAGCTTTAGTGGAGCAGCTGAAGAAGACTGGACTCCAAGCTGCTCCTGCTGATCACTGCTATGCTGGACCTGAAGATGTGGCCTGTGATTTCTGCACTGGGAGGAAGCTGAAAGCCTTCAAGTCCTGTCTGGTGTGTCTGGCCTCTTACTGTGAGAATCACCTCCAGTCTCACTATGAATCACCTACATTTAAAAAACACAAGCTGGTGGAGCCTTCGAAGAATCCCCAGGAGAACATCTGCTCTCATCATGATAAGGTGATGAAGATATTCTGCCGTACAGATAAGAAGAGTATCTGTTATCTGTGCACTATGGAGGATCATAAAGGCCACGACACAGTCCCAGCTGCAGCAGAAAGGACTGAGTGGCAGAGAGAGCTCGAGGTGAGTCGACTAAACATCCAGCAGAGAATCCAGGACAGAGAGAAAGATGTGAAGCTGCTTCAACAGGAGGTGGAGGCCGTCAGTCGCTCTGCTGATAAAGCAGTGGAGGACAGTGAGAAGATCTTCACTCAGCTGATCCGTTTCCTCCAGGAAAGAAGCTCTGATGTGAAGCAGCAGATCAGATCCCAGCAGGAAACTGAAGTGAGTGGAGTCAAAGAGCTTCAGGAGAAGCTGCAGCAGGAGATCACTGAGCTGAAGAGGAAAGACGCTGAACTGAAGCAGCTCTCACACACAGAGGATCACAACCAGTTTCTACACAACTACCCCTCAGTGTCACAACTCAGTGAACCTACAGACTCATCCAGCATCAATATCCGTCCTCTCAGAGACTTTGAGGATGTGACAGCAGCTGTGTCAGAGCTCAGAGATAAACTACAGGACATCCTGAGGGACGAATGGACAAACATCTCACTGGCAGTGACTGAAGTGGACACTTTACTGCCACAACCCAAGACCAGAGCTGAGTTCTTAAAATATTCACGTGAAATCACTCTGGATCCAAACACAGCACACAAACAGCTGTTATTATCTGAGGGGAACAGAAAAGTAAAATGGAAGAGTCAACATCAGTCTTATTCTAGTCATTCAGACAGATTCACTGGTGATTGGCAGGTCCTGAGTAGAGAGAGTCTGACTGGACGTTGTTACTGGGAGGTGGAGAGGAGAGGAGAAGTTCGTGTAGCAGTCGCATACAAGAATATTAGCAGAGCAGGACGTGAATCTCTATTTGGATATAATGACAAATCTTGGTCTTTACGGTGTGACTATGACAATTATGAATTTTACTTCAATGACTTTAAAACTCCCGTCTCAGGTCCTCGTTCCTCCAAAGTCGGAGTGTACCTGGATCACAGAGCAGGTATTCTGTCCTTCTACAGAGTCTCTAAAACCATGACTCTTCTCCATAGCGTCCAGACCATATTCACTCAGCCTCTCTATGCTGGACTTTATGTTGGTGGAGGCACAGCTGAGTTGTGTAAAGTGAAATAGACAGAAGTCATTTCAGACTTCATGTGTCAGATGTTGTAATTCTTCATGTTTTTGTCTCCATGTTTCTGAGCTGCTCAGAGATCAGCTGACATGCTAATAGGGATATTCAACACTTTGTTTACTTTATGTATGTGTCGTTTATATGTTCAGTTTCTTTAAATGTGACTTTTTCCTGTGTGTTTTTATCCATGGAGGCTCTCACTGCTCATCACCATGTTTTTAACCTTCACTGACATTTCTTCAGATGAAATGTGAACTTCTCTTTGTTCTAAATGTTAGTTTCATGTTTGTATTGATGTATTTGTGTCTGTTGTTTCTTAAACAGAGAAAACAGCAGAACTTCCTTCATCACAGATATTTTGTTCTCATCACTTTGTAAATTCATAAAGAAATGTTCAATCAAACTGTAATGATCATGATAATAATCATTAATGATGTTCTTGTACATAGCTGACATTCTGGGTTACACTAACTGACTGTGTGGATGAAGTCAATCTGAACATGAAATCATTGATCACACTTTACTGATTGGATGTGTCAACAATCTGAAGCTTCAATAATCAATAAACACCATTTTATCAACAGTGATCAAAGTGTTTTCTTCTCATTCAAAGCTTGTGTACTTTTACTGTAATACTGCATACTACATCACTATAATACTGCAGTACTTTTACTGTAATACTGCATACTACATCACTATAATACTGCAGTACTTTTACTGTAATACTGCATACTACATCACTCATAATACTGCAGTACTTTTACTGTAATACTGCATACTACATCACTATAATACTGCACATTTTTAAGTGAGATGCATACTGGACCGTGATTGGCTCCAAACTTGTTTTCATGTCACAGTTATGACCATAGTTACATGTTTAAGAGGTGAGAAACTTTCCTCCTTCAGCAGATGAATGAAAAGTAAATATCTGAGACAAACAACATCCAGCTGATTTTGGGCGGAGCCGCTGTGTTTATAGTAGTTTTCCCGTCATAGTTGTAATGTGATTTCCAAGCAGAAAACACAACAAAAGTAACAAAGGATTTAAAAGTAATGACAAAATACTCCATTACAAGAAGTATCAGTGTGACCTAGTTAGTTTTCCATAAGCAGCAGCTGTCGGCCAGATGTTCAGACATTAAAACATTTCCAGCCAACTATTTTCATACTTTCAATGTATTTACCGGCTTTAATCACCCGCTCTGTTTGTTCTGGAGAGGAGGAGACCGTTCGGCTCCCAGTAACAGAACAATAAACACTAAACACTGATCATGACCTAAAAACTCATTATATCCTAAAAATAAGCAGCAATGGTGGTAGATGAGGAGAAATGAAGAAAAGCTGAAGAAAAGGGACATTTTCCATTTTATTTATGTTAAATTTAAATAATGTGCTTTAACTTCCAGCTTTAGCAACCAACAATATTCCATTTTAAGGATTTTAAGAAGATAATTGACTTTTTTAAATGGGAAAAAAACCCATATCAGACACATTATCATTTAAAGCAGAGAGCAGGATCTTTAATAAAGTGCTGCCAGAGTCTAAAACATAAACAGTTTAATGACACTTTAGTAACAAGCAGCTGTGATTCGTTGAGTGTTTTTATGCATGTGAGAATATTATTAGAAACTAGGGCTGTCAAACGATTAATTTTTTTAATCACGATTAATCTCAGAATTTCCATAGTTAATCGCGATTAGTGGCGTTTTGAATTGCATGTTTAAAATCCTGTTATTTTACATTTGAAGGCAGTTTTGAGCCCATAATGTAAAGCATTTCTTACCAGAGTGTCTTAACTGGGAATCAATCACGGCTCTGCTGCGACTCCCACACTCCAAAATGGTCCTTTGGTGGAGCTGAGGCTCGCTTGGCTGCACCTGGGTATTTAGCGTGGAGGTGCTAACTCAAACTCCACGTACTCCGGTGGTAGTTAAACTCCGTTTGACACAGGTTGCATTTTACTTTTGACTTGTCAACTGAAGCGTCTGGAAGTGTTTTAAAGTTAAACAAGCCGTTCAAAAGTCCAGTAGCTCTCTTACTTTCCATCAGCGCGGTAGGTTTACTGCAGGAGGCCACTTCAAAGCATAGCGCTACAGCTAGAGGAGCCGTCTACGGGGGAGTAGAAGGGACAAAAAGGCTTGCAACATTAAAATGCGATTTAAAAAAATTAACGCGCTATGGATTGCATTAATCTAATCGCGATTAACATGTTAACGCTGACAGCCCTATTAGAAATATTAAATCGCCTAATGAGACATGAATGTGGGAAAGAAACAAGTGATGGAGATTCTCTTTTCATCCTGAAAGCTGCAAGTTGTGGCTGCTTTGTAAATATGAGCATTAATACGCCGTTTAGGAGGCTCAGTAGAAGAAGAGCGGAGAGGAAAATATCTGAGGAACATCGTCACATCCGAGAATATCATCAAACTGAAAACACATGAGTTTCTTTAAAGACCGTGTAAAGTGACATTTTCTTCTAAACACATTAAATAGGTCATAAATGTATTTCTAAAAAAGGTGTAAAAAGCATTTCAACCATTTAGATTTTTAGTGATTAGCATAAACCCGCCCCTGCTGCTGTAGAGGTATAAATACATTCAGCACACACTACTACTACTACAGTCTACAGTTAGCTGAGTTAGCTGCCGAGCTAACAGCCAAACTAGCAGCTGAGCTAGTAGCCGATCTAACAGCTGAGCTTACAGCAGAAAGCTCTCAGACATAGCGTCCATGTTTCTGGTAGAGGTGGTGACTTTGATTGACAGGTGACACTTGGTAGGGGGTGGGGCTTCGGCGGACTCGGTGGCCACGCCCACAGCGTTTGGGAGCAGAGAAAGAGGCTGATTTTTACATAACTTTGAAGCTTAATTTTATATATTTGGCGATTTTTTTAATCATTCAAATTTGGCAGGATGGTTAACAACACACTTTTCTGTGGTATGTCAAACTCAGAACACATATTTATTCTTACTTTACACAGACTTTAATAATGATATAATCAGTTTACCTGCACTCTCTATCTTCAGTTTCACCACCTCGTTTTCACTGACGTTCATTCTGGCCTCCAACACTGTCAACACATTTAACATTAATATTATTGTGAAGTATGTTTATGGTCAGCAGGTTTCAAGTTGTTAACATGATCACTATGGAGACTGACCTTTGTTCTTATCTTCTCTTATCTTTAGAAGGCACAATTAATAATCAGATTCATAATTAATCAACAGCCAGATTCAAAATCTCATATTGAATTTCCATATGTGGGCTTCAAGTTGGTTCAGACTGTGTTTAAAGTGGAGCTCAGCTGGGTGAGACTTGGTGTTCAGGACCAGAACATGTGTAGTTAATGTAGGTTTAATGGTTAGCATGCCACAAACTCAATAACACCTTTTAATCACCAACTAACTAACCACTGATTGGCTGCTTCTGAATACATGTTCATAGTTACTACTTTAATCTCACACATGCTGGACTGGTAAAGTATAAAAGTGTTAGATGTGAGCGTGCATGAGCGTGCGTGAGTGTGCACGTGTGGCAGGAATGGTTTATGATTAGTGAAATGAGTCAAAATGAGAGGAAATCGTCTCATGATGGAGATTCTGGTGGAATAGACTCCAGATCCTAAAAGACGACTCAAAGCTTCATGAACATATTTGTGGCAGCGGTTTCATTGTTTGAAGATAAAAATAACACGACAGAGGATTTTATTCTTCAGTGTTTAATAATTTATGAAACAGTTTTTGTTCTTTGGCTTCTTGTCTCCACTAGTAGTGAAATGATGAATAGTCGACACAATAAATGTCTAAAAGTGTTTGACCAGTATAACCAGTCCTCAGCGCTGCAGCTGCTGGTGAGCTCTTTGGTCATGGTGTTCAGTCTGTGTGTGTGTGTGTGTGTGTGTGTGTGTGTGTGTGTGTAGTATATTTATGATAATCCACACTGAGCCGTGCCGTTATCAGACAATAACACACAACATCGAGGCTGATTACATCACTGTGGCTCCGTTGTCGTTGTCACGGAAACACACGCATACACACACATACAAACACACACACACACACACACACACACACACACACACACACACACACACACACAGACAAATATACACGCACATGTAGATACGCATATGCACAGACACACACACAAATATACACGTGCACACACACACATATACAGTATACACACACACAGAGGCACACACACACAGACACAAATATACACGTGCGCGCACACACACACACACACACACAGAGGCACAGACACACACACACACACTCCTGAATAACAAATCATTCATCATCATTCACAGATAATCAGTGAGATGAATCCTTAATGAAGCTTTCACAGAGTTTATTATAAATGTGAAGATTTAAATATGTGTGATTTTTAAATAAATATGGGTCAAAAACTCTAAAACATAAATATGTATCAGCTGCACTCAGATTTTCAGACTAAAAGTAAGAAGTGTTTAAAAGATGTGTTAAATGTGTTAACCCTGTTTTAACCCTTCCTTCCTTCCTTCCTTCCCTCCTTCTTTCCTTCGTTCCTTCCCTTTTCTGTTTTTCCCCCCTCCTTCTCTCTTTCTTTCCTGCCTCTCTTTCCTTCCTTCCGTCCTTCCTTCCTTCCTCCCTTCCTTCTTTCCTTTCCTCCCTCCGACCTACCTTCCTTCCTTCCTTATTTCCTCCGTCCTTCCTTCCTTCCTTCCTTCCTTTCTCCCTTCCTTTCCTTCCTCCCTTCCTTCTTTCCATTCCTCCCACCTACCTTCCTTCCTTATTTTCTCCGTCCGTCCTTCCTTCCTTCCTTCCTTTCTTTCCTTTCCTCCCTTCCTCCCTCCTTTCCTTCCTTCCTCCCTCCCTTCCTCCCTTCCTCCCTCCCTCCTTTCCATCCTTCCTCCTCATTTCCTTCCTTCTTCCTCCCTTCCTTCCTTGACTCAAGGACAATAGGAGGTTATAACGAGCTTGATTAATGTGTTTGAAGAAGTTATCGTCCACTTCCTCTTATTTTCCCGCTTTCTCTCCTTCCTTCTTCTCTAACGTCTTTGTTTACTTTTACTTACCCTCCTCTCCCTCTCTCTCTCTTTCTCTGTCTCTCTCTCTCTCTCTCTCTCTCTGTCTCTCTCTCTCTCTCTCTCTCTCTCTCTCTCTGTCTCTGTCTCTGTCTCTCGCTCTCTCTCTCTCTCTCTCTCGCTCTCTCTCTCTCTCTGTCTTCATTTATTGAATCCATCGCGCTGTCAATTGATACAGCGTCTCCTGGTTAATGAGTTCCATGCACCAAACAGTCAAACACACACACACACACAAACACACACACACACTGACAGCAGGATAGTGGAGAGAGCTTCAGACTATCGCTCAGCTGCTGTTCACCTGGCCGGCTTTCTCTCTGGAACACACACACATGAACACAAAGAGACACAAAGAGACACAAAGACACACACACATATGAACATACTTGTACTTTACTGTAGTACAGTTAGTACCATGTTCATGGTAGAGGTGGTAACTTTGACAGGTGACACTTGGTAGGGGACGGGGCTTCTGACTCGGAGGCCACTCCCACAGCGTTTGGGAGCAGAGAAAGAGGCTGATTTTTACACAACTTTGAAGCCTAATTTCATATATTTGGCGATATATTTTTTTAATCATTCAAATTTGGCAGGGTGGTTAACAACACACGTTTCTATGGACTTTAACTAGGAATGAAATTGCTTTAAAAATTTCCTGTTGAGTATTTTCTGCTGATTTATATTCTTCTAAACAACTCCTGAGTGGAAAAATACTTCATGAAACAAAGTACTGCAGTACTATAGTGATGTAGTATGCAGTATTACAGTAAAAGTACTGCAGTATTATGAGTGATGTAGTATGCAGTATTACAGTAAAAGTACTGCAGTATTATAGTGATGTAGTATGCAGTATTACAGTAAAAGTACTGCAGTATTATGAGTGATGTAGTATGCAGTATTACAGTAAAAGTAGTGCAGTATTATAGTGATGTAGTATGCAGTATTACAGTAAAAGTACTGCAGTATTATAGTGATGTAGTATGCAGTATTACAGTAAAAGTACACAAGCTTTGAATGAGAAGAAAACACTTTGATCACTGTTGATAAAATGGTGTTTATTGATTATTGAAGCTTCAGATTGTTGACACATCCAATCAGTAAAGTGTGATCAATGATTTCATGTTCAGATTGACTTCATCCACACAGTCAGTTAGTGTAACCCAGAATGTCAGCTATGTACAAGAACATCATTAATGATTATTATCATGATCATTACAGTTTGATTGAACATTTCTTAATGAATTTACAAAGTGATGAGAACAAAATATCTGTGATGAAGGAAGTTCTGCTGTTTTCTCTGTTTCAGAAACAACAGACACAAATACATCAATACAAACATGAAACTAACATTTAGAACAAAGAGAAGTTCACATTTTCATCTGAAGAAATGTCAGTGAAGGTTAAAAACATGGTGATGAGCAGTGAGAGCCTCCATGGATAAAAACACACAGGAAAAAGTCACATTTAAAGAAACTGAACATATAAACGACACATACATAAAGTAAAACAAATGTTGAATATCACTATTAGCATGTCAGCTGATCTCTGAGCAGCTCAGAAACATGGAGACAAAAACATGAAGAATTACAACATCTGACACATGAAGTCTGAAATGACTTCTGTCTATTTCACTTTACACAACTCAGCTGTGTCTCCAACCCAAAGCCCAGCATAGAGAGGCTGAGTGAATGCGGTCTGGACTCTGTGGAGGAGAGTCATGGTTTCAGAGACGCTGTAGAAGGACAGAATACCTGCTCTGTGATCCAGGTACACTCCGACTCTGGAGGAACCAGGACCTGAGACGGGAGTTTTAATGTTGCTGAAGTAAAATCTATAACTGTCAGTGTGACACCATAAACACCAAGATTTGTCATTACATCCAAATTGAGATTCACCTCCTGCTCTGCTGATATTCTTGTATGCGAC
Source organism: Scomber japonicus (assembly GCF_027409825.1). NCBI lineage: Eukaryota > Metazoa > Chordata > Actinopteri > Scombriformes > Scombridae > Scomber > Scomber japonicus. The sequence continues at coordinate 36,873,867 of NC_070583.1, read as the reverse complement.
TGCTACACCAACTCCTCCTCTCCACTCCACCTCCAAGTAACAACGTCCAGTCAGACTCTCTCTACTCAGGACCTGATAATTAGAGAATCTGTCTATGTGACTAGAATAAGACTGTTGTTGACTCATATATTTTACTTTTCTGTTCCCCTCAGATAATAACAGTTGTGTGTTTACTGTGTTTGGATCCAGAGTGATTTCACGTGAATATTTTAAGAACTCAGCTCTGGTCTTAGGTGGTTGTGGCAGTAAAACGTCCACTTCAGTCACTGCCGCTGAGATGTTTGTCCATTTGTCCCTCAGGATGTCCTGTAGTTTATCTCTGAGCTCTGACACAGCTGCTGTCACATCCTCAAAGTATCTGAGAGGACGGATATTGATGCTGGATGAGTCTGTAGGTTCACTGAGTTGTGACACTGAGGGGTAGTTGTGTAGAAACTGGTTGTGATCCTCTGTGTGTGAGAGCTGCTTCAGTTCAGCGTCTTTCCTCTTCAGCTCAGTGATCTCCTGCTGCAGCTTCTCCTGAAGCTCTTTGACTCCACTCACTTCAGTTTCCTGCTGGGATCTGATCTGCTGCTTCACATCAGAGCTTCTTTTCTGGAGGAGACGGATCAGCTGAGTGAAGATCTTCTCACTGTCCTCCACTGCTTTATCAGCAGAGCGACTGACGGCCTCCACCTCCTGTTGAAGCAGCTTCACATCTTTCTCTCTGTCCTGGATTCTCTGCTGGATGTTTAGTCGACTCACCTCGAGCTCTCTCTGCCTCTCAGTCCTTTCTGCTGCAGCTGGGACTGTGTAGTGGCCTCTATGATCCTCCATAGTGCACAGATAACAGATACTCTTCTTATCTGTACGGCAGAATATCTTCATCACCTCATCATGACGAGAGCAGATGTTCTCCTGGAGCTTCTTGGAGGGCTCCACCAGCTTGTGTTTTTTAAATGTAGGTGATTCATAGTGAGACTGGAGGTGATTCTCACAGTAAGAGGCCAGACACTGCAGACAGGACTTGAAGGCTTTCAGCTTCCTCCCAGTGCATACATCACAGGTCACATCTTCAGGTCCAGCATAGCAGTGATCAGCAGGAGCAGCTTGGAGTCCAGTGTTCTTCAGCTGCTCCACTAAAGCTGCTAACATGGTGTTTTTCTTCAGGACAGGCCTCGGTGTGAAGGCCTGTCTGCACTGAGGGCAGCTGTAGATCTTCATCTGATCCTCTCCATCCCAGAATCCTTTAATACAGCTCATACAGTAGCTGTGTCCACAGGGAAGACCCACCGGATCCTTCAGTAGATCCAGACAGATCGAACAGGAGAAGGATTCTCGGTCCAGCTGAACTTTCTGCGCCATTTCAGCTCTCAGAGGCAACGACTGTCTGACCTTCACTTCCTGATAAGTTTAATAAGTTTGAACTTTGATCTGATCATGTGATTCAGTCATAAATGCAGCCTGACAGCTCTGTGCTGCGTCACATGTTGGTTACACCCATCTACAAACTGTAGCTCTGAAGGGAGAGAACAAGGAACTCTGATCCCAGAGTGGAGCTTGTTGTGTTTAAAGAACAGGGACGGTTATCAGGACGAGGAGCCGCACTGTGGATTCAAACTGTGTTTCCTCATTTACAGTAAAGTCTCAGATAAAAGCTGCTCAACATTTAACTTTACTGCTATGTACAAATACTCCATTACAAGTAAAAGTACTGCAGTGTTATAGTGATGTAGTATGCAGTATTACAGTAAAAGTACTGCAGTATTATAGTGATGTAGTATGCAGTATTACAGTAAAAGTACTGCAGTATTATAGTGATGTAGTATGCAGTATTACAGTAAAAGTAAGGCAAGGCAGTTTAATTACATGCAATTTACATTACTTTATATACAGTTAGCTAGTTTATACTACTGTATATACAGTTAGCTAGTTTATGCTACTTTATATACAGTTAGCTAGTTTACACTACTTTATATACAGTTAGCTAGTTTATACTACTTTATATACAGTTAGCTAGTTTATACTACTTTATATACAGTTAGCTAGTTTATGCTACTTTATATACAGTTAGCTAGTTTACACTACTTTATATACAGTTAGCTAGTTTATACTACTTTATATACAGTTAGCTAGTTTATACTACTTTATATACAGTTAGCTAGTTTACACTACTTTATATACAGTTAGCTAGTTTATACTACTTTATATACAGTTAGCTAGTTTATACTACTTTATATACAGTTAGCTAGTTTATACTACTTTATATACTATACTGTAGTACAGTTTGAGGTAGTAGTACTTTACTGTAGTATTTCCATGTGATGCTACTTCATATATTTCAGGGTGAAATATCTAAAATAACTAAACACTAAATATTCTTAACAGAAAGCTAAAAACGAGCCTTTGAAGGTGTCAAATCATCTTATATAGACCAAACAACTTTAATGTTTCATTCAGCTCATTTCTGATCCACATGGTGATAAAAGCTTAAAGCAGCCTGAGTGCAGGACGGCTTCTGATCTCTATTGTGTGTGTCTGTGTTTTCTCTTCAATAGTAAATATTAACAGAAGGAAAAACACTTAGAAGTCTTTTTATTTTTCTGCTTCACTAAACAGGAGAAATAAAATGTGAAATATGGCTTTAATGTTTGTATGCTGGTTATTTACTGACTGGTGATTTTCAGGCTTCAGAGATATGAACCGTCAGTAACATCTGTAACATCAGTATCAGCCTGTTCATATCGAGGATGCTGAGCTGTCAATCATCTCGGCTCCATTCAAACGTGATGGCACAAATAATTGGCACCTGAGGCGTGAAGCCGGGCGCTGCTTATCAGATCAGATTCGATGTTTTAGTCCAGACCTCCTTTAACCTTCCTGTTGTCCTGGTGTCAAGGAAGGAAAGGAGGGAGGGAGGTAGAAGGAATGAAGGAAAGGAGGGAGGAGGAGGAAGGAAAGGAGGGAGAAGGAGGAAGGAAAGAAGGGAGGGAGGAAGGAAGGGAGGGATGGAAAGAAGGAAGGAAGGAAAGGTAAGAAAGGAGGGAGAGAGGGAGAAGGAAGGAAGGATGAGAGGTAGGAAAGGAGGGAGAGAGGGAGAAGGAAAGAAGGGAGGAAGGAAGGGAGGGATGGAAAGAAGGAAGGAAGGATGAGAGGTAGGAAAGGAGGGAGGGAGGGAGAAGAAAGGAAGGAAAGAAGGGAGGAAGGAAGGGAGGGATGGAAAGAAGGAAGGATGAGAGGTAGGAAAGGAGGGAGGGAGGGAGAAGGAACGAAGGAAAGGAGGGAGGAAAGGAAAGAAGGACAGGAGGTAAGAAAGGAGGGAGGGAGAAAGGAAAAGAGGAAGGAAGGAAAGAAGGACAGAGGAAAGAAGGAAGGGAGGAAGGGAACTTAATGATGTTTGTTAGTGTCCATGTGGTTTATTTAAATTTAAAGGGGTTAAAATGTGAAAATAAACTGATAATGTAATAAAGGGGGGCGTCGACCTCCATGATGTCTTGCTGCGGAGCATTTGTACTCCTGGGTCAATTTTGATCGTTAATAAAAGCACTTATTTTTTGGGAAATATGGACTCATTTAACCCTCCTGTTGTCCTCGAGTCAAGGAAGGAAGGGGGGAAGGAAGGAAAGAAGGAAGGAAGGAAGGAAGGAAGGAAGGAAAGGAGGGAGGAAGAAGGAAGGAAATGAGGAAGGGAGGAAGGAAGAAGGGAGGAAGGAAGGAGAGAGAAAGGAGGGAAGGAAAGGGGGGAGAAGAAGGAAGGAAAGGAGGAATGGAGGAAGGAAGGGAGAAAGGAAGGAAGGAAGGAAGGAAGAAAGGAAAGGGGGAGAAGAAGGAAGGAAAGGAGGGATGGAGGACGGAAGGGAGGAATGAAAAAGGGAAGGAGGGAGGAAGGAAAGAAAGAAGGAAGGGAAAAGGGGGATGGAGGAAGTACAGACAGAAGGAAGGAAAGAAGGAAGGAAGGAAGGAAGGAAAGGAAGGAAAAGGAAAGGAAGAAGGAACAGTCAAAAACAATTTGACCCAGGAGGACGACACAAAGGAAAATATGTTGATGCATTAAAACAAACTGGTCAAAGTTTAGTCAGGATTCAGTTCATGTCATATTCTCTCTTGTTTGTTGGTGTTCATGAGGTTCAGTTTAAATTTAAAGGGTTAATAAGTGAAAATAAACGTATGAATAACTTCACACATTCTTTTTTTGTGGACCCAGCATCAAATTTCTGCTTTTAATCCATTTAGAGAGAATATATTAGAGGATTATGGTAAAAATGTCTAAGTGGTGTAACCATAAAAACTTTGGAAGGAAGGAAGGAAGGAGTCAGTGTTAACGTGTTAATCGCGATCAGATTAATGCAAACCATAAGGCGTTATTTTTTTTTAAATCTCATTTTAATGTGTCAAGCCTTTTTGTCCCTTCTACTCCCCCGTAGACGGCTCCTCTAGCTGTAGCGCTATGCTTTGAAGTGGCCTCCTGCAGTAAACCTACCGCGCTGATGGAAAGTAAGAGAGCTACTGGACTTTTGAACGGCTTGTTTAACTTTAAAACACTTCCAGACGCTTCAGTTGACAAGTCAAAAGTAAAATGCAACCTGTGTCAAACGGAGTTTAACTACCACCGGAGTACGTGGAGTTTGAGTTAGCACCTCCACGCTAAACACCCAGGTGCAGCCAAGCCAGCCTCAGCTCCACCAAAGGACCATTTTGGAGTGTGGGAGTCGCAGCAGAGCCGTGATTGATTCCCAGTTAAGACACTCTGGTAAGAAATGCTTTACATTATGGGCTTAAAACTGTCTTCAAATGGAAAATAACAGGATTTTAAACACGCAATTCAAAACGCTATTAATCTCGATTAACTATGGAAATTCTGCGATTAATCTCGATTAAAAAAATTCATTGTTTGACAGCCCTAGTAACAATTAAATGTTTCTACTTCTGGCATGTTGAATATTCGTATCGATGCTTCTTGCTGTTTCCTCTCTGTCTCCTCATGACTCTGAAACCTCTGGAAGTAAAGTTTGTGTTTGTGGTGATTTTCAGAAAGTGAGCCGTTGTTAAAAACAGGAAGTGCTCAGACAAACACTTCAGGCCTCCTCAAGTGTTACCACATGTGTTTATCAGGGTTCCAGTGTGGTGTGACCCTCTAATGTGTCCTCCAGCTCAGCTTCCTGTTCTCTGATTAAAGGAAGCAGCTTCAGATCACACTTTATTTGTTTCAGGATGAAGAAAAAAAAAAGCTTAGAGGAGAAAACGGAAGCTGCAGGAAGTAGAAATATTTAACTACATGAGTATTATTATTAGTAGTACTTTATGGAGTAGTAGTAGTAGTAGTAGTACTTTATGGAGTAGTAGTAGTAGTAGTACTTTATGGAGTAGTAGTAGTAGTAGTAGTAGTACTTTATGGAGTAGTAGTAGTACTTTATGGAGTAGTAGTAGTAGTAGTACTTTATTGAGTAGTAGTAGTAGTAGTAGTAGTAGTAGTACTTTATGGAGTAGTAGTAGTACTTTATGGAGTAGTAGTAGTAGTAGTAGTAGTAGTAGTACTTTATGGAGTAGTAGTAGTACTTTATGGAGTAGTAGTAGTAGTAGTAGTAGTAGTACTTTATGGACATGTAGTAGAAGTACTTTATGGAGTAGTAGTAGTAGTAGTACTTTATTGAGTAGTAGTAGTAGTAGTAGTAGTACTTTATGGACATGTAGTAGAAGTACTTTATGGAGTAGTAGTAGTAGTAGTACTTTATTGAGTAGTAGTAGTAGTAGTAGTAGTACTTTATGGAGTAGTAGTAGTACTTTATGGAGTAGTAGTAGTAGTAGTACTTTATGGAGTAGTAGTAGTAGTAGTAGTACATTATGGAGTAGTAGTAGTAGTACTTTATGGAGTAGTAGTAGTACTTTATGGAGTAGTAGTAGTAGTAGTAGTACATTATGGAGTAGTAGTAGTAGTACTTTATGGAGTAGTAGTAGTAGTAGTAGTACTTTTTTGTAGTAATAGTAGTAGTAGTAGTACTTTATGGACTACTAGTAGTAGTAGGTGTAGTACTTTTTGTACTAGTAGTAGTAGTACTTTTTGTAGTAGTAGTAGTAGTAGTAGTACTTTATGGACTAGTAGTAGTAGTAGTAGTACTTTATGGACTAGTAGTAGTACTTTTTGTAGTAGTAATAGTAGTAGTAGTACTTTATGGACTAGTAGTAGTACTTTATGGACTAGTAGTAGTAGTAGTATTACTTTATGGACTAGTAGTAGTAGTACTTTTTGTAGTAGTAGTAGTAGTACTTTTTGTAGTAGTAGTAGTAGTAGTATTTTATGGACTAGTAGTAGTACTTTTTGTAGTAGTAATAGTAGTAGTAGTACTTTATGGACTAGTAGTACTACTTTATGGACTAGTAGTAGTAGTACTTTTTGTAGTAGTAGTAGTAGTACTTTTTGTAGTAGTAGTAGTAGTAGTAGTAGTACTTTATGGACTAGTAGTAGTACTTTTTGTAGTAGTAATAGTAGTAGTAGTACTTTATGGACTAGTAGTAGTACTTTATGGACTAGTAGTAGTAGTAGTACTACTTTATGGACTAGTAGTAGTAGTACTTTTTGTAGTAGTAGTAGTAGTACTTTTTGTAGTAGTAGTAGTAGTACTTTATGGACTAGTAGTAGTAGTAGTACTTTATGGACTAGTAGTAGTACTTTATGGACTAGTAGTAGTAGTAGTACTTTATGGACTAGTAGTAGTACTTTATGGACTAGTAGTAGTACTTTATGGACTAGTAGTAGTACTTTATGGACTAGTAGTAGTACTTTATGGACTAGTAGTAGTAGTACTGTGAGTAGTGAGTGTGTTTCTCAGTAAATCTCCTCATAGTGTTTCCTGTTGAGCTGTGGTATAGTATATATACTATATATACTATATATATATATATATATATTATATATATGTTTCTCTGTGGTGGAAGTATAGTAACAAAAAGACTTTGCTAGTAAAAACACTGTAACGTTGAAACATAGAAGATGAAGATTTGACTCATTCAGACGCTGAAGCTTCATATTAGCTTCAGATCAACTTTATAATCCATGTTTCCACAGAAGGAGGACTGTGGGTTTAGTCCTCCATCACTTACACACACACACACACACACACACACACACACACACACACACACACACACACACACACACACACACACACACACTGACTGTTGGTTTAAGACACAGTTTAAATGTTGAACTCGTCCTTTAAGTAAAAACTGTGCAGCTACTGTTAGCTTCACAGGTATGAACCAGGCAGGTTAGTAAAGGTAGACAGCTGCAAACTGATAGAGATTCATAACCATATAAAAACTATGTCACTATTCTAAATCATTATCCCCCAAAATAACTTAAAAACAGCCACAAAAGCACTTAAAATATGCAACTGTGTATTTCTACTTCATGATGCTTTTTTATTCTATAAACTATCCAGTGTTATATAAAATAGTTAGAATTAAAACCTTTAACCCTTTATAGAGCACTAACCCATAACCCTGTAGAGTTATCAGAGGATATTA